>NW_026712853.1:0-193484 GCF_030625045.1 Achroia grisella
TAGAGATACCTAAGTGTTTTTTTATTGATGACTAGCTGTACACGGGATTTCGTCCGTGTGGAATTTAACTTTATTTTTCTAAAATATAAGAAGTTAAATTCCACGCGGTACAGCTAGTTGTCGGTAGTCTAGCGATTTAGCTAGCACACTGCTTTGATTCCTGCTTGGTGGTCGAGGGTTCGATTCCTCGCACGCTGCAAACATTTGTATTCGTGAGTAGGATTGTTTGTAACGGTCTGGGTGTTTTCTATGTATAGATAATATATATGTATTTACGAAAAAAAATCTTTGTATTTATATCAGTTGTCTAGTACCCATAACATAATCTTCAGCTAGCTTAACTTGGGTCTAGATGAAGCTGTGTGAATTGTCCTGAGATTACTATTATTACTATAATAAATCTTTTCAAATCAGCCGATGTTTATTTTTGCCATAATACGTGCTGTTACCATGTGATAATATTACGTACGTACTTATTAAACTATTAACTTATTATTAAATTATTAACTATTTATACTGTTTTAAATGTGATGCGTTCATTATTTATATTTCCTTTGAATTAAAGACAAATGTATATATATATATATACATTTATATAAACTTGCACACTTAGTTGATCCAGCCACGATCCGTAGATATTGCTGATTCCACTGTCTCTCTCTTTCTATCACTATCTTTGTATTCTAATATGCGATGTTGCCGTCCCGGCATGGTCTCGGCCGGAACGGCAACATCGCATATGTTGCGCGTTGTTGCCAAATGTATTCGTCGATAGTAGTAGATACCTATACGTGATATATATTTTTTCAACAATTTCCTGCAATAGTGAATCCGTATCGGCAATTTTTTTTAAATGCACAAAGATTTTTTGGCTCTGAATATATTTAAAAATCATTTACTTGTGTGTTGATGAATTTATATACTAGTACATGAAGTACCTAATACTTGTTTTGATTTGAATAGGTAGCGATATTATGAATTTATTATACGTAATCTAAAGATTTTGACGAAATAAAAGTAATTAGTTATCTGTTAACCTTGACTTCATGCTGGCACCATTATTATCAGATGATGAACATACTCTTCGAAAACTTACAGCAGAAATATCGTGTTTGGACTCATTAGATAGGTCTCGATGAATAGAGTTTAAAAAACTTAAAATAAATGGTAAATTAGAAATAATGTATAAATACCCCTTACGTAAAATTCAACCACTTTAAACTTAATAATAATAATAATTAGGAAAAGAGAAAAGCTATACATGTACTGAAAGTAATTGATGTCTTCCACACAATATTTTCACTATTAAACAACTCTGTTTGTTTAGTAAAAGTGTAAATACACTGGTAACCTTTAATCATATTTTATATGCAAACATTACATATACAAACCCTAAAGTTTTATTTCAGAATAGCCAGTAGTTTTGAAGAAATAAGTCTTTGAAATTGTACGTGTAACTTATATATATACTAGTTTTTTCACCATAACAAACAACACCAATATGGCCTAGTTAGTAGTTTACCTGTGTACCAATTAATAATAATAGTAATCTCAGGACAATTCACACAGCTTCATCTAGACCCAAGTTAAGCTAGCTGAAGATTATGTTATGGGTACTAGACAACTGATATAAATACAAAGATTTTTTTTCGTAAATACATATATATTATCTATACATAGAAAACACCCAGACCGTTACAAACAATCCTACTCACGAATACAAATGTTTGCAGCGTGCGAGGAATCGAACCCTCGACCACCAAGCAGGAATCAAAGCAGTGTGCTAGCTAAATCGCTAGACTACCGACAACTAGCTGTACCGCGTGGAATTTAACTTCTTATATTTTAGCAAAATAAAGTTAAATTCCACACGGACGAAATCCCGTGTACAGCTAGTCATCAATAAAAAAACACGTAGGTATCTCTAATATATTATACAGTAGCTGTTCCCGCGACTTCGTCCACGTGGTTTTTAACTTTATTTTTCTAAAATAAAAGTAGCCTAAGTTACTAGGTAGTAGCCTTATTACATCAGCTACCTGCCAAAAAAAGTTCCGTCAAAATCGGTCCAGCCATTTCAGAGATTAGCCGGAACAAACAGACAGACGGACAAAAATTGTAAAATATGTTATTTTGGTGTATTATGTACCGTATTTATATTCATATGCAAGTAGTAAAAAACGGTTATTTCAATATTACAAACAACAGGCTTCAACATTCTCAAGTACCACAAAAAAGATGTTTTTATTAAAAACAAGCTGTTCCCGCGACTTCGTCCGCGTGGAATTAAACTTTATTTTTCTAAAATAAAAGTAACCTAAGTTACTCCTTATAAATCAGCTACCTGCCAAAAAGAAGTACCGTCAAAATCGGTCCAGCCATTTCAGAGATTAGCCGGAACAAACAGACCGACAGACAGACAGACTAAAATTATAAAAATTGTTATTTTGGTATATGTACCTTATATATATTCATATGCATGTAGTAAAAAACGGTTATTTCAATATTACAAACAGACACTCCAATTTTATTTATATGTATAGATGTATAGATTATTATTTATTTATTTATTTATTCATCCAAAATAATACAAATTGTGTAGGATAACGTAATAGTAACATTACAGTAAAATTTTGTCAACAACAAATAGCAACTTAAATATTAAATCTCGGTATATCTATAGACTAGCTGGCCCCAGCGACTTCGTCCGCGTGAAATTTTATTTTATTTTTCTAAAATAACAGTAGCGTAAGTTACTCCTTATTACATCAGCTACTTGCCAAAAAAAGTCCCGTCAAAATCGGTCCAGCTATTTCAGAGATTAGCCGGAACAAACAGACAGAAAGACAGACAAAACTTGTAAAATATGTTATTTTGGTGTATGTACCGGATTTATATTCATATGCAAGTAGTAAAAACGGTTATTTCAATATTACAAACAGACACTCCAATTTTATTTACATGTATAGATGTATAGATTAAAAAAAAAAGTAACAGTCATAAGGCTAGTCGTATGCCTAATATATATAATAATGTAATAAATTCATTTAAACAGAAATTGCGGGAATATTATTTAAATTTGTAACTTTTTTACTGTCCTTCTCCTTTTTTAACATCTTTCTGTTATATCCCTATAGTTCTCTCTATATTTTCTGTTTTTCTTACTTTCAATTTGAGACTGTACTTATAATTTGATTATCGGGTCATTATGTATTTATTTATACATTTATGGGTTATATATTTATGTATGTATATTGTTATTTTTTTATAGAAATGTATATTTTGCTTTGTATTTATATATCTTTTTTTGACATTTCTTATTTATATTAGTGCACCGCCAATAATCTTTCGCTGCACCACTCATGGTTGCCTGGTAAATAACGCGGCAAGATATTAAGTCCGCCACATGTACAAATTGTTTTGTGCATTAAAGTTAAATAAATAAAAAAAATACAATACTGTTTAATGAAAATGCGTATTGTCTAGTGCTTTGAGATGTATCAAAATAAGGTCAACAAAAAAGTCCGTGATGGTATATGTCTATCTCTCAAGGATAACCAACAATAACCATTTTTTATCTTTTACATTTTACGGGAATTTTTTTATCGTATGTTTCCCTTAAAATCATGTAAACTATGCTATTATGTCATAATCTAAAGAAATAATAATATTTTATAGTGAAATATCCACTATAAAATAGTAATGTAAGTAGCAATGTAATTCGTTACGCGCGAATCAGCTGTTATAAGGTCAAAGGTCGGTGCACCCCGCGTATTTGATAAATAGTGCTTCTCTGGATGTCTTTAAGAGAAAATGGCAGTATGTACGTGTATATGTACAAGTCCTTAAGTGTTAAGTTTTTCAAATGTACAATAAAGAATAAATATTTTTAAGTACAGTACTTACGTACATTAATATAATACCTACTTTTTACTTGTATCTATTGTCATCAAAATTAAATTATAAGTTCTTAAGTTGACCACGACTATGTGACCCTCTCTTGGCGCCAAAACGAGTGAAAAAATGAACAGCATACGACGACGACGCATACCTATAGAGTGGAGCAACTGCTTATTCAGTTTTATTCAACAATTTAGTCCCTCCACCGTTACAATGAATGGAGGCGGATATTACAATGTATGTAGCATTGCGAATATAAAATATCTAGATTAGGTATAATAAATTCATAATTGATAGACCGTTACGGTATCAGAGCCAAAAAGTCTTCTTTCTTTATTTATGTACTGTTAGATGCGACATCGACTTTGTTTTATACTACACTATGTAATGATTGATATACCTATGTAAAATAAATAAAATATCTGAGGTTTGGACAAAAATTCAAAAGGTACTTTATTTTGAAAAAGTATTTTGAAAATACCTATTTTGCATTTAGTATTTGAAATACAAAACTATTTTTGTTTTTAGAGTGACATTTCTATGAATTCACTGTCGATAGCGAGCGGTGCGATGGAAAAAGATAACCGTTTATAAAAATATAATAAATAGCGCTGGACAATTAACACAGACTGATACTGAACTGATATAAATAGATATTTTTATCTTGTAAATACATATATAATATACATATAAAACACCCAGACCGATGAAATCAATCGATGACCGATGAGTACATATGTTTGCACCGTGCGAGAAATCGAACCCGCGACCATCGGATGTAAAGCGGTGTGACCACCGAGGCAGTCGAAATACATAAATAATCTTATGAATTTAATTTATTCTAATTTGTTTTTGTGCGCGGGGTGCGGTGTACGGTGCTCCCCCCTGCCTCCACCGTTGCTGGAGCTTGCATGTATGGAGCATTGCGAATATAAAATATCTAGATTAGTAAATTAATAAATTCATAATTGATAGACCGTTACGGTATCTATATATATTCGGATTAAAATAAGTATCGCAGTAAGGACCAGTATATAAAGTGATCAACACAATTAATTGATTTTTGAAATATATATACGGAGCCAAAAAGTCTTTGTGTATTCAAAAAATATCTAATTTGTTTGTGTGCGCGGGGTGCGGTGTACGGTGCTCCCCCTGCAACGGTGGAGTTACTATGTATGGAGCATTGCGAATATAAAATATCTACATTAGTAAATTAATAAATTCATAATTGATAGACCGTTACGGTATCTATATATATTCGGATGAAAATAAGTAGTATATGCTGATTCCACCTTTTGCACTGAATAACTTGACTCCTATCGCGTATATCTCAGGCGGTATGGCAACGTCGCGTTCTATTTTGCGATGTGGCCATATATATTCGTCGATAGTACGATATACTCGACACATTTTTTACTAATAATTCGTGCATGACTGGCTCCGAACGGCTAAATTTTTGGTATACACAAAGACTTTTTGGCTCTGAATATATTTCAAAAATCAATTAATTATGTTGATCACTTTATATACTCGTCCTTACTGCGATACTTATTTTCATCCGAATATATATAGATACCGTAACGGTCTATCAATTATGAATTTATTAATTTACTAATCTAGATATTTTATATTCGCAATGCTCCATACATAGTAACTCCACCGTTGCAGGGGGGAGCACCGTACACCGCACCCCGCGCACACAAACAAATTAGATATTTTTTGAATACACAAAGACTTTTTGGCTCTGTATATATATTTCAAAAATCAATTAATTGTGTTGATCACTTTATATACTGGTCCTTACTGCGATACTTATTTTAATCCGAATATATATAGATACCGTAACGGTCTATCAATTATGAATTTACTAATCTAGATATTTTATATTCGCAATGCTCCATACATGCAAGCTCCAGCAACGGTGGTGGCAGGGGGGAGCACCGTACACCGCACCCCGCGCACACAAACAAATTAGAATAAATTAAATTCATAAGATTATTTATATATTTCGACTGCCTCGGTGGTCACACCGCTTTACATCCGATGGTCGCGGGTTCGATTTCTCGCACGGTGCAAACATTTGTACTCATCGGTCATCGATTGATTTCATCGGTCTGGGTGTTTTATATGTATTTACAAAATAAAAATATCTATTTATATCAGTTCAGTATCAGTCTGTGTTAATTGTCCAGGGCTATTTATTATATTTTTATAAACGGTTATCTTTTTCCATCGCACCGCTCGCTATCGACAGTGAATTCATAGAAATGTCACTCTAAAAACAAAAATAGTTTTGTATTTCAAATACTAAATGCAAAATAGGCATTTTCAAAATACTCTTTCAAAATAAAGTACCTTTTGAATTTTTGTCCAAACCTCAGATATTTTATTTATTTTAGGTATATCAATCATTACATAGTGTAGTATAAAACAAAGAAAGAAGACTTTTTGGCTCTGATACCGTAACGGCCTATCAATTATGAATTTATTATACCTAATCTAGATATTTTATATTCGCAATGCTACATACATTGTAATATCCGCCTCCATTCATTGTAACGGTGGAGGGACTAAATAGTTGAATAAAACTGAATAAGCAGTTGCTTCACTCTATAGGTACTGCGTTGTCGTCGTATGCTGTTCATTTTTTCACTCGTTTTGGCGCCAAGAGAGGGTCACATAGTCGTGGTCAAGTTAAGAACTTATAATTTAATTTTAATAACAATAGATACAAGTAAAAAGTAGGTATTATATTAATGTACGTAAGTACTGTACTTAAAAATATTTATTCTTCTTTCATTTGAAAAACTTAACACTTAAGGACTTGTACATATACACGTACATACTGCCATTTTCTCTTAAAGACATCCAGAGAAGCACTATTTATCAAATACGCGGGGTGCACCGACCTTTGACCTTATAACAGCTGATTCGCGCGTAACGAAGTACATTGCTACTTTTTGGTATTTTATAGTGGATATATCACTATAAAATATTATTATTTCTTTAGATTATGACATAATAACATTGTTTACATGATTTTAAGGGAAACATACGATAAAAAAATTCCCGTAAAATGTAAAAGATAAAAAATGGTTATTGTTGGTTATCCTTAAGAGATAGACATATACCATCATGGACTTTTTTGTTGACCTTATTTTGATACATCTCAAAGCACTAGACAATACGCATTTTCATTAAACAGTATTGTATTTTTTTTATTTCTTTAACTTTAATGCACAAAAAAATTTGTACATGTGGCGGACTTAATATTTTGCCGCGTTATTTACCAGGCAACCATGAGTGGTGCAGCGAAAGATTATTGGCGGTGCACTAATATAAATAAGAAATGTCAAAAAAAGATTTATAAAGATAATAAAGATAAGCAAAATATACATTTCTATAAAAAAATAACAATATACATACATAAATATATATGTAAATATAACCCATAAATGTATAAATAAATACATAATGATCCGATAATCAAATTATAAGTACAGCCTCAAATTGAAAGTAAGTAAAACAGAAAATATAGAGAGAACTATAGGGATATAACAGAAAGATGTGAAAAAACGAGAAGGACAGTAAAAAAGTTACAAATTTAAATAATGTTGCCGCAATTTCTGTTTAAATGAATTTATTACATTATTATATATATTAGGCATACGACTAGCCTTATGACTGTTACTTTTTTTTTAATCTATACATGTAAATAAAATTGGAGTGTCTGTTTGTAATATTGAAATAACCGTTTTTTACTACTTGCATATGAATATAAATACGGTACATACACCAAAATAACATATTTTACAAGTTTTGTTTGTCTGTCTGTCTGTTTGTTCCGGCTAATCTCTGAAATAGCTGGACCGATTTTGACGGGACTTTTTTTGGCAAGTAGCTGATGTAATAAGGAGTAACTTACGCTACTGTTATTTTAGAAAAATAAAATAAAATTTCACGCGGACGAAGTCGCTGGGGCCAGCTAGTCTATAGATATACCGAGATTTAATGTTTAAGTTACTATTATGTTGTTGACAAAATTTTACTGTAATGTTACTATTACGTTATCCTACACAATTTGTATTATTTTGGATGAATAAATAAATAAATAAATAATAATCTATACATCTATACATATAAATAAAATTGGAGTGTCTGTTTGTAATATTGAAATAACCGTTTTTTACTACATGCATATGAATATATATAAGGTACATATACCAAATTAACAATTTTTATAATTTTTGTCTGTCTGTCTGTCGGTCTGTTTGTTCCGGCTAATATCTGAAATGGCTGGACCGATTTTGACGGTACTTTTTTTGGCAGGTAGCTGATTTATAAGGAGTAACTTAGGCTACTTTTATTTTACAAAAATAAAGTTAAATTCCACGCGGACGAAGTCGCGGGAACAGCTTGTTTTTAATAAAAACGGTTTATTCGATAGAAAAAACATCTTTTTTGTGGTACTTGAGGATGTTGAAGCCTGTTGTTTATAATATTGAAATAATAGTTTTTGACTACGAGCATATGAATATAAATACGGTACATATACTAAAATTTATTTTTATACAATTTTTGTCTGTCTGTCTGTCTGTTTGTTCCGGCTAATCTCTGAAATGGCTGGACCGATTTTGATGGGACCTTTTTTGACAGGTAGCTGATGTAATAAGGAGTAACTTAGGCTACTTTTATTTTAGAAAAATAAAGTTAAAAACCACGTGGACGAAGTCGCGGGAACAGCTAGTGTATAATATATTAGAGACACCTACGTGTTTTTTTTTATTGATGACTAGCTGTACACGGGATTTCGTCCGTGTTGTAATTTAACTTTATTTTTCTAAAATATACGAAGTTAAATTCCACGCGAACGAAGTCGCGTGTACAGCTAGTTGTCGGTAGTCTAGCGATTTAGCTAGCACACCGCTTTGATTCCTGCTTGATGGTCGAGGGTTCGATTCCTCGCACGCTGCAAACATTTGTATTCATGAGTATGATTGTTTGTAACGGTCTGAGTGTTTTCTATGTATAGATAATATATATTAATTTACGAAAAAAATATTTGTATTTGTGTCAGTTGTCTGGTACCCATAACACAATGTTCAGCTAGCTTAACTTGGGTCTAGATGAAGCTGTGTGAATTGTCCTGAGATTACTATTATTACTATAATAAATCTTTTCAAATCAGCCGATGTTCATTTTTGCCATAATACGTGCTGTTACCATGTGATAATATTACGTACTTACTGTTTGATAATGTGATAATATTACGTACTTATTACTGTTTTAAATGTGATGCGTTCATTATTTATATTTCCTTTGAATTAAAGACAAGTGTATATATATATATATATATACGCGCACTTAGTTGCACACTTATGTTGATCCAGCCACGACCCGTAGATACATTTGCTGACTCCACTGTCTCTCTCTTTCTACCACTATAACGGTATCGTGGCGGAACGGCAACATGTTGCCGTTACGCGTTCCCGCGTGTTCCCTAGATAAAGTATTAGTCGATAGTACCTGTACTCGATATATATTTTTTCAACAATTTCCTGCAATAGTGACTCCGTATCAGCAAAATTTTTTAAATGCAAAAACTTTTTGGCTCTGAATATATTTAGAAAATCATTTACTTGTGTGTTGATGAATTTATATACTAGTACATGAAGTACCTAAAATACTTGTTTTGATTCGAATACATAGGTAGCGATATTATGAATTTATTATACGTAATCTAAAGATTTTGACGAAATAAGAGTAATTAGTTATCTGTTAACCTTGACTTCATACTGGCACCAGTATTAGCAGATGATGAACATACTCTTCGAAAACTTACAGCAGAAATATCGTGTTTGGACTCATTAGATAGGTCTCGATGAATAGAGTTTAAAAAACTTAAAATAAATGGTAAATTAGAAATAATGTATAAATACCCCTTACGTAAAATTCAACCACTTTAAACTTAATAATAATAATAATTAGGAAAAGAGAAAAGCTATACATGTACTGAAAGTAATTGATGTCTTCCACACAATATTTTCACTATTAAACAACTCTGTTTGTTCAGTAAAAGTGTAAATACACTGGTAACCTTTAATCATATTTTATATGCAAACATTACATATACAAACCCTAAAGTTTTATTTCAAGTAAATAACTAGTTTATTAGCATACAACGTTATAATTTAATTTTCTCATTGCTTTCTTGATTTAATTGATTGATTTTAGAAACATGAAAGCGTAGCGGTTTTTGTATTGATTGCCGCATGCATTCTTATGTAAAATGTGAATACTATAACTATCAGATGGCAATTGTAAGTAGCTTTGACGTAGTCTAGTGTTTTGAGTAGTCATGCTCACTAAAATGTCCAGACTTGTGGCGGCGTGGTGGGCCGGGTCATTGGGCTCCCTAAAATATGGTCGAGCGCAGTGATGGCTGGCTCATCCGTCATACTCGTGAACGGGTGCTGCTTGTAGGGACTGGTCTGCTCTAATCACTATGACTGATTTTCTCTTATTAATTGTTTAACCAGTTGGTTATATATTCAATATTTTTTCTATTTGAGTATTTAATTGAATTAGTGCTAATTGTTGGTTTGTATTCACACACTTGAACTTAAAAATGTAAAGTAATAATAAAATTATTTAAAAGAGCAACACGCAAGTTTCTTGCTCGTTCTTCTTGTGATGAGACAGCTTTCCGAATAAGCGGTAGATTAAAAAATGTAATGACTATTCAAAAGTGCTTCAATGTAAGTTTATTTGAATAAATGATTTTCTATTTCTATTTCTATTTCAGAATGGCCAGTAGTTTTCAAGAAATAAGTCTTTGAAATTGTACGTGTAACTTATATATATACTAGTTTTTTCACCATAACAAACAACACCAATATGGCCTAGTTAGTAGTGTACCTGTTTACCAATTTACCACACAGATACTCCGAGTTCGAATCCTAAATTTTTTTTTATTATTTATTTTTTTGTTTTTTTTTTTATTTTATATTTTAATAATTAATTTAATTTATACGATTATGAATTTATAATAAAAACGTAGTTAAGTATTAAATTAATTTTACTAGTTAGGAGTGTACCTGTGTACCAACTTACCACACAGACACCCCGGGTTCGATTCCCACCATTGACTATTGTTATTTACTTCTTTTTGTTTTTTTTTAATTTAATATTTTAATAATTAAATTAATTTATACGAGAAAAACGTAGTTAAGTATTAAATTAATTTTACTAGTTAGGAGTGTACCTGTGTACCAACTTACCACACAGACATCCCGGGTTCGATTCCCACCATTGACTATTGTTATTTAATTCTTTTTGTTTTTTTAATTTAATATTTTAATAATTAAATTAATTTATACGAGAAAAACGTAGTTAAGTATTAAATTAATTTTACTAGTTAGGAGTGTATCTGTGTACCAATTTACCACACAGACACCCCGGGTTCGATTCCCACCATTGACTTTTTTTTTTGTTTTTTTTTAAAGTAATATTTAAAATTAACTATTTTAATAATTAAATGAATTTAATCGATAAAAACGTTGTTTAATATTAAATAAATTTTAAGTGACATTAACTATTATTGCATGCACAAAAAATATTTTGTAATAATAAAGAAAATACATTTGAAATGTTGTTGTGTTAATTATTTATAAGATCTTACTATAATTGTTAGCTGCTTTACAATTTAGAAAGTATAATAGTTAATGTAAATTAAAATTAATTTAATACTTGACAACTTTTTGTTCGATTAAATTCATTTAATTATTAAAATAGTTAATTTAAAATATAACATAAAGTCAAAACAAAAAAAATTCTATGGCGGGAATCGAACCTTGAGCGTCCGTTTGGTAAGTTGATTTGAAATTCAAAGGCTTATTTCTTCGAAATTACTGGTCATTTTGTAATAATACTTAGGGTTCGCATACCCTTATCGGATACTACTACTACACGGAGTTTCGTCAAAATAAAATATCTAGACAAAGATAATGATAAAGATATCTAGATAATTAATAGACTGTTACGGTATCTGTATATATTCGGATCAAAACAAGTACTATGAAATAAGAACGAGTATATAAATTGATTAACAATTAAAGTAATTGATTTTTGAAATATATTCCGAGCCAAAAAGTCTTCTTTCTTTATTTATGTTGTTACGTCCTGGATAGCCAATGAAACTAGTGGACTGTATTAATAGGTTTAATATAAAAACTGTTATGAACAACGGACAGATTCAGATAAATTTTAGAATGGAGGGATTATTTGTAAGCCGGTAAGTGTCGATGCCGGTCGGACAAGAAGTGCCGGTGTCCGCCACCGGCCGCAGTTGCCGATGCGCAGCACCGCCCCCGCAGCCCGCGGAGCGGTGCGTTGAGTGCGTAGACATACTGCCCGGGTTGAAGAGTAGTCTTCAATGAAGTGGAAGTGGGCACACGTTGTTGAAGGCGCGACGAATAGTCCCGTTCTTGGTTTTCACCTCGACGACCCTCGTGACACCGTCGCTGCCTGGGTAGACCTGGACCACACGACCCAGCGACCATAGAAGAGGTGGCAGCAGTTTGTCCTTAATAAGGACCAGAGTCCCCAGCACCAAGTTGCCTGAGGAAGTGGACCACTTTGTTTTCTGCTGCAGCATAGAAACATATTCTATATTAAAACGACGCCAGAAGTGCTGCTTAATATGTTCTATTCTGTGATAGCGGTCCAATCTAGTGATGTTGACGTCGGCCACCTGTGGATGCGGAATAGATGTAAGTGGTCGTCCAATTAGTAGGTGAGCAGGAGTAAGGGCAGAGTAATCACAAGGGTCAGAGGATAGCGGCGTAAGAGGACGGGAATTGAGTATTGCCTCTATTTGAGTGAGACATGTAGACATTTCCTCATATGTAAGATGAGTAAGTTTAAGTAACCTTTTTAGGTGATGTTTCGTAGAACGAACAACTGCTTCAGCCAGACCATTGAAATGAGGCGAGTATGGCGGAGCAAAGGAAAATTGTATACCTTCTTGAACCATATCTGATGCGACGTTTGAACTATGTAAAAATCTTTGCAACTCATTACTAGTACCGACAAAATTGGTACCGTTGTCAGATAAGATATTGCGCGGTTTACCTCTACGAGATACGAAACGGTTTAGAGCTGCCATATATGATTCTTTCGTGAGGTCTGTAACCAGCTCCAGATGAACAGCTTTCACTGCTTGACAAACAAAGATGCTGATGTAGGATTTTATTAATTGACACCCTCTCCCTTTACGGCTCGCTATCAATATGGGCCCGGCATAATCTACACTAGTGTTATAAAAAGGGAATTCTAGTAGTGTCCTTTCTGTAGGCAGCTGTCCCATAATAGGCTGTAGGTTTTGTGCTTTATATCTGAAACATGTAATACACTTGCTAACGATACTTTTAGACAAGTTTCTGCCTCCTAAAGGCCAGTAATTTTGCCGTATATTTGCTAAAAGCAATTGTGGGCCGGCATGCAGAAGACGCCTGTGATACATGTCAAATAGAGCCCTAGTGAGATGGTGTTTACTACATAAGAGTATGGGATGTTTAATGTTGTATTCATATGGGGAATTGTCAAGCCTGCCACCTACACGAATAATGTCGTTGCCATCCAAAAACGGAGACAATGAAGTTAATTTATTTTTACGTGGCAGTGGTTGTCCTGACTTAATGATTTCAATCTCTACAGGAAACATATCGAGTTGAGCAGTACGAATTATACAAGTTAATGAAGCTTGTAGTTCTTCAATAGATAAATATCCATATCTTTTGTTATTTTTATTTTTTAAATTGTATATATATCTTTGTAAATAGGCTACGATTCGTTGTAAATAGTTAAAATTTGAATATTTAATAGTTAAGTCATGTATAATAGAATAACATTTATGTGTATAATTATTTGAATTGTCAATAAAATGAGATAAAACTTCCGGTAAATCT
Organism: Achroia grisella; assembly: GCF_030625045.1. Lineage (NCBI taxonomy): Eukaryota > Metazoa > Arthropoda > Insecta > Lepidoptera > Pyralidae > Achroia > Achroia grisella. The sequence continues at coordinate 13,872 of NW_026712853.1, forward strand.
TGGTCTATGTTATCGTTAGGCATTTTCGGCCAGTGACTAGAGTCGTTGGAGAGAAAAGACGGGCCTGACCACCATAAAGTGGAGTCGATAATAAGATTGGCTTTAATCCCACGGGACACAAGATCTGCTGGGTTGTCTCTCGACGGTACGTAGCTCCACGAGTATTTAGCGGTTGCCTCTTGTATTTCGTTAACACGATTTCTGACAAAATGTTTAAGCTGATTCGGTGGGGTAGACAGCCACCCCAAAACGATCGTGGAGTCACACCAGAATTGACATCGAGAAATAGGTACAGTAAGAGAGTCCAGAACCTTAGTACACAGTCTTGTACCTAAAAGCGCACCACATAACTCGAGACGAGGAACCGTTGTGGGTTTGATAGGTGCTACGCGGTTTTTAGAGACTAATAATTGCACATTCACTGAACCTTTGTTGTCTATGGAACGAACGTATAGAGCTGCACCATAAGCTTTAGTCGATGCGTCCGTAAACACATGAATTTCATATGAAATTGAATTGTCACATGAAATCCATCGTGATATTCTCATATTATTAAGATAATTTAGAGTGCTAGAAAATGATGACCACAGATCTACAATGTCTTGCGATACCTTATCGTCCCAACCGTATTTATTAATCCATAATTTCTGCAGTATTATTTTAGCTTCCACAATACAGGGACCAACAAGGCCCAGTGGATCGAAAATTTGACTGATGACAGATAGGATGTGACGCTTTGTGATTAATTTATTTGTATCAATATTAATGGAGAACGATAGGGTATCTGTATCACACAACCAGTGTAAACCCAGGGTTTTAGATGACGCGTGACTATTATTTGAGAGATCTAAGGTATCAATTAAATTATTTGAATTACCTGTGAGTTCGGATAAAATCTCAGGGCTGTTAGACTGCCATTTCCGTAAATTAAAGTGTGCAGAAGACATAATAGAAATTACCTTTTTGCAAAGCTTTACGGTATCGGGAATAGTATGACTACCGCTTAGGTAGTCATCCACATAGAAATCGCGTTGTATGGACATCCTTACATTCTCATCGCTCGCGCCGTCTGCCAAACTAACTAAACATTTTGTCGCTAAATATGGTGCAGACGCGGTGCCATACGTCACAGTATTTAATGTATAATATTTAAGAGGTTCCGTAGGATTTTTACGAAATATAATACGCTGTAAGGAACGCTGCGAGGAATGTATTAATATAGCACGATACATTTTTTCTATGTCTCCTGAAACTACGTACTTATGTTGCCTAAAACGTATCAGGATAGATAAAAGATCGTCTTGGACGGTCGGACCGACCATTTGAATATCATTTAATGACACTCCAGAAGTGGAAACGGCAGACGCGTCAAATACAGTCCTTAATTTAGTAGTGGTGCTCGACTCGCGGATGACACCATGGTGAGGTATAAAATAATTCACGGTGTTTTTTGAATTATAGTTAAATTCTTTATCCTCAGTCATATGACCTAAAGATTCATACTCGGACATAAATTGCATATATCTATCCTTATATGAGGGATCTCGCTGAAAGCGCCTTTCTAGCGACAAAAATCGATTTTTGGCCATATCGAATGAATTACCTAACACCTTAGGGTCAGCTTTTAGTGGCATTGTGACGACGAAGCGACCGTCTGCGTTACGAGTCGTAGTTAAGATGAAATTCTGTTCACAAGCGCGTTCTTCTGATGACAACGAATGCTTCGGTGAAACAGAATCGAGTTCCCAGAAACGGTCTAGGTTAGGGTCACTAATGTCTTTCGTAAAATGACAAAAGTGTGAACTAAATGAATTGGTATAAAGAGCCACGGGGCCAGACACAATCCATCCTAATTTTGTTTCGTACAATTTTGGTTTATTTTTACCTAAATCGATATTGCTACTACCAATTATGTTCCAAAATATTTCAGCCCCTACAAGGATGTCTATGGCTGACGGAATATTGAAAGTAGGGTCAGCTAGATGTAACCCTGCGGGGATAGGAATATGAGAAATATCTACTACTGAAGATGGTAGCACTTTAGTGATTTCAGGCAGAATAAGACAATTGATATTGACCTTATAGTCACTGCAATAAGACTCGATTTCGAGGTTACAAGACTGTGTACTATTAGTGGTCTGACTGTTGATACCTGTCACCGTGGAGCTCGTACTACGCCGCGACATACCCAGCTTGTTACATAGACTGTGAGTGACGAAGTTGGCTGTACTACCGTTGTCCAAAAGAACACGGGCGTCGTGCCGCTCGCCGCTGTTGCTCACCACTCTCACCAAAGCTGTGGACAGTAATATGTGCGAAGAAGTAGCAGGCTGTATAGCATCGGCAGACAAGGCAACGTTGTTAGATGTTGAAGGCATATGAATTTGAGGCAAAGGTATTGACTGGTCTAAGTGTAAAAGCGTGTTGTGTTTACTTTTACAATATTTGCAACCAGATAATCTACACCTTTTTTCTATGTGACCAGAACGTAAACAATTCATACAAACTTTGAATTCTTTTGCCTTTTTAATGCGTGTTTCAATAGGCAAATTCCTGAATGTTTCACAGGTATATAACAAATGATCTAGAGAACACATAGGACATTTTTTGATAATTAAGTTTGTATTTGTATTACTGTAATTTTTATTTGTAGCTATAATAAAACTTTTAGGTTTAAAATACTCTTGTTTTGTTAATTTTGAGTTTGATTTTTCCTCTAATGTTTCAAGTAAATCTGCTTTATTGCTTATAAATGTACAAAACTCGGACAATGAGGGTGATTGGGATAAAGAATTTCTGAATTCTTCCCAGCCACGGCTAGTTATAGGATCTAATTTGTTAGACATCATATAAACAAGTAATGTATCCCAGCTGTCAGTAGGCTCATTTAATGTTTTAAGCGCCCTTAAATTTTTATTTATTAAATCTATTAATTGTCGTAACGAACTACATGATTCTTTTTGTATGGGTGTGGCATTAAATAAAGCTTGCACGTGATTATTAATAAGTAGACGGTTATTGTTATAGCGTTCGCATAACAAATCCCAAGCTACCTGATAGTTGTCACTTGTGAAATCTAAATTTTTAATTATTTCTGCCGCACTCCCTTTAAGGGAGGCGCGTAAATAGTGGAATTTATTTATGGGATCTATGTCTGTGTTTTTATGTATTAAGGATATGTAGGTGTCCCTATACTCAAGCCAAAACTGATAGCTGCCATGGTATTCAGGAAGGGCCACCTTGGGAAGTCTGACAAAATTACGAGAACCATTCCCACCTTGCATCGATGCTGCGCCGCCTGAAACTGCACATTCGAAGATCTGTTCGCTAGGCGCAACGCTGGCCAGTAAACTACGCGCCCGCGCCACTAGCGGATGGTACAAGTCCTCAAACTGTTGGCGAGCAACGTAGGCCTCCTCGACCTTAGCCACCGATGTATCTAATGACTCAATTTCTGTCTGCAAATTATCAAAGTCCTCGTATAAGGCATCAATTTTAGCAAATCGGCTTTGTAACTCTAAGCGCTGTAGTTCCGACAATGATTGGCAACTGCTAACTATGTCCAAATAATTGGTAAAAGTAGTAAGCTTAGCTTTCAAGCTGCTACGTTTTTTAATCAATTTAAACTCATCAGCCATTATTGCAAGAAAGAGAAAGTAATCAACTAAATTTAAAATTAAATTAATACGTAACAAATTGCGACAGTGCGAATTGAAAAGAAATAAATACAAATATGCGCAATAAGCGATAGTAAAATAGTTTCTATGCAAATTCCAAGAAATACGGTCCGGTCAGCCTTTTGTTCGCAGCGACTGACCTTTGGACGGTCGCCGATGCGCATCTAGGTACTTTTAACTATGCAAGCGATAGTTACTACAAAGATGTGAATCTAATGCGAAATGAGTAATATAAACATGTAACACTTAAATAAAAGATGAAAATGATTATGATTGAAAGAAATGAAAGCTAGTGCTATAAGAAATGAAAGCTAGTGCTATAAAAAATATTTATGGATATAGAAGGAATTAATAAGGAATAATTGGAACGACTCACGAAATATCCTTATCCTTATCCACAGAATGACTTCCAATCCACCGAAGACAGCAACTAAGTCCCGATGTGTTTTAAGCTCCTCCGGGTTAAAGTTCACCAATATCGTGTCTTGATTTCAATAACGATCTTCTAGATGTTCGTAGGTATGGCGAGTTTATTTCCTAAAGGACCAATGTTACGTCCTGGATAGCCAATGAAACTAGTGGACTGTATTAATAGGTTTAATATAAAAACTGTTATGAACAACGGACAGATTCAGATAAATTTTAGAATGGAGGGATTATTTGTAAGCCGGTAAGTGTCGATGCCGGTCGGACAAGAAGTGCCGGTGTCCGCCACCGGCCGCAGTTGCCGATGCGCAGCACCGCCCCCGCAGCCCGCGGAGCGGTGCGTTGAGTGCGTAGACAATGTACTTGTTATATGCGACAGCGACTTTGTTTTATACTATACTATAGTATGTAATGATTGATATACCTAAAATAAATAAAATATCTGAGGTTTGGACAAAAACTCAAAAAGTAATTTGTTTTGTAAAGGTATTTTGAAAATACTTATTTTGCTTTTAGTGTTATAGTACTTTAAGCGTTATATTTTAAGTAACAATGTTTAATTATAATTAATATCACTGCACCAACACTCCGATCGTGCAAAAAATTTAGCTGTTTCATTATTTTTTAGTTCAATTAGTAGTCTACCTAAATCCTGGGCTAAGGGGGGGGGGGGAGAGTCATGACCCCCCATGACTCCTAAGACCTCCATGACGCTCCCCCCTGGATCCGCCGTTGCGTCTTCTCTTCATTCGCTCAGTAACGTTGTTACAAAAGGAAAAATTCCCGTCCAAAAAATAACAAGTATTGAGGTTTGATCTGGAGTCACGTTACTCCAGACTGATTTCTATAAATATTTAGATTAGATAGACTATTATTCTTGAAATACTAGCTAGACATTATTAAGTTACTGTAGCCATAATGTAGTAGCCCAAACGTGCCAATGAGGAAGCCCTTGGCAAATGCTGCCCCTGATTGGCCCGTTTGAATTGGATCAAGAAGTGGTCGTATGCCAAAAAGGTGGATTTGTATAAAATCGTGTATAAATCGCTTAATTATTATTATTACTCGTCGTGACAGTTGTGGCTCAAAACGGATCAACATTTATATATGGTCAGCTGGCATTAGATCAACAAAAGGCCTCCGGATCAACAAGTGAAAATGGATCAACAAAAAACTACCTATACGGCACGTCTGAGCCACAAAGTGCCCAAGGGGATATTTATATATATATATATATATATATATATATACATTTGTCTTTAATTCAAAGGAAATATAAATAATGAACGCATCACATTTAAAACAGTAATAAGTACGTACGTAATATTATCACATGGTAACAGCACGTATTATGGCAAAAATAAACATCGGCTGATTTGAAAAGATTTAATATAGTAATAATAGTAATCTCAGGACAATTCACACAGCTTCATCTAGACCCAAGTTAAGCTAGCTGAAGATTATGTTATGGGTACTAGACAACTGATATAAATACAAAGATTTTTTTTTCGTAAATACATATATATTATCTATACATAGAAAACACCCAGACCGTTACAAACAATCATACTCATGAATACAAATGTTTGCAGCGTGCGAGGAATCGAACCCTCGACCACCAAGCAGGAATCAAAGCGGTGTGCTAGATAAATCGCTAGACTACCGACAACTAGCTGTACACGCGACTTCGTCCGCGTGGAATTTAACTTCTTATATTTTAGAAAAATAAAGTTAAATTCCACACGGTCGAAATCCCGTGTACAGCTAGTCATCAATAAAAAAACACGTAGGTATCTCTAATATATTATACACTAGCTGTTCCCGCGACTTCGTCCATGTGGTTTTTAACTTTATTTTTCTAAAATAAAAGTAGCCTAAGTTACTCCTTGTTACATCAGCGACCTGCCAAAAAAAGTCCCGTCAAAATCGGTCCAGCCATTTCAGAGATTAGCCGGAACAAACAGACAGACAGACAAAACTTGTAAAATATGTTATTTTGGTGTATGTACCGTATTTATATTCATATGCAAGTAGTAAACAACGGTTATTTCAATATTACAAACAACAGGCTTCAACATTCTCAAGTACCACAAAAAAGATGTTTTTTCTATCAAATAAACCGTTTTTATTAAAAACAAGCTGTTCCCGCGACTTCGTCCGCGTGGAATTTAACTTTATTTTTCTAAAATAAAAGTAGCCTAAGTTACTCCTTATAAATCAGCTACCTGCCAAAAAAAGTACCGTCAAAATCGGTCCAGCCATTTCATAGATTAGCCGGAACAAACAGACAGACAGACAAAAATTGTAAAAAATGTTATTTTGGTGTATGTACCGTATTTATATTCATATGCATATAGTAAAAAACGGTTATTTCAATATTACAAACAGACACTCCAATTTTATTTATATGTATAGATGTATAGATTATTATTTATTTATTTATTTATTCATCCAAAATAATACAAATTGTGTAGGATAACGTAATAGTAACATTACAGTAAAATTTTGTCAACAACATAATAGCAACTTAAACATTAAATCTCGGTATATCTATAGACTAGTTGGCCCCAGCGACTTCGTCCGCGTGAAATTTTATTTTATTTTTCTAAAATAATAGTAGCGTAAGTTACTCCTTATTACATCAGCTACCTGCGAATAAAAGCCCCGTCAAAATCGGTCCAGCCATTTCAGAGATTAGCCGGAACAAACAGACAGACAGACAGACAAAACTTGTAAAATATGTTATTTTGGTGTATGTACCGTATTTATATTCATATGCAAGTAGTAAAAAACGGTTATTTCAATATTACAAACAGACACTCCAATTTTATTTACATGTATAGATGTATAGATTAAAAAAAAAGTAACAGTCACAAGGCTAGTCGTATGCCTAATATATATAATAATGTAATAAATTCATTTAAACAGAAATTGCGGCAACATTATTTAAATTTCTAACTTTTTTACTGTCCTTCTCCTTTTTTCACATCTTTCTGATATATCCCTATAGTTCTGTCTATATTTTCTGTTTTTCTTACTTTCAATTTGAGACTGTACTTATAATTTGATTATCGGATCATTATGTATTTATTTATATAGAATATTTATACATTTATGGGTTATATTTACATATATATTTATGTATGTATATTGTTATTTTTTTACAAAAATTTATATTTTGCTTTGTATTTATAAATCTTTTTTTGACATTTCTTATTTATATTAGTGCACCGCCTATAATCTTTTTCTGCACCACTCATAGTTGCCTGGTAATTAACGCGGCAAGATATTACGTCCACCACATGTACAAATTTTTTTGTGCATTAAAGTTAAATAAATAAATAAAAATATACTACTGTTTAATGAAAATGCGTATTGTCTAGTGCTTTGAGATGTATCAATATAAGGTCAACAAAAAAGTCCGTGATGGTATATGTCTATCTCTTAAGGATAACCAACAATAACCATTTTTTATCTTTTACATTTTACGGGAATTTTTTTTATCGTATGTTTCCCTTAAAATCATGTAAACTATGTTATTACGTCATAATCTAAAGAAATAATAATATTTTATAGTGAAATATCCACTATAAAATAGTAATGTAAGTAGCAATGTAATTCGTTACGCGCGAATCAGCTGTTATAAGGTCAAAGGTCGGTGCACCCCGCGTATTTGATAAATAGTGCTTCTCTGGATGTCTTTAAGAGAAAATGGCAGTACGTACGTGTATATGTACAAGTCCTTAAGTGTTAAGTTTTTCAAATGTACAATAAAGAATAAATATTTTTAAGTACAGTACTTACGTACATTAATATAATACCTACTTTTTACTTGTATCTATTGTTATCAAAATTAAATTATAAGTTCTTAACTTGACCACGACTATGTGACCCTCTCTTGGCGCCAAAACGAGTGAAAAAATGAACAGCATACGACGACGACGCAGTACCTATAGAGTGGAGCAACTGCTTATTCAGTTTTATTCAACTATTTAGTCCCTCCACCGTTACAATGAATGGAGGCGGATATTACAATGTATGTAGCATTGCGAATATAAAATATCTAGATTAGGTATAATAAATTCATAATTGATAGGCCGTTACGGTATCAGAGCCAAAAAGTCTTCTTTCTTTGTTTATGTACTGTTAGATGCGACAGCGACTTTGTTTTATACTACACTATGTAATGATTGATATACCTAAAATATCTGAGGTTTGGACAAAAATTCAAAAGGTACTTTATTTTGAAAAAGTATTTTGAAAATACCTATTTTGCATTTAGTATTTGAAATACAAAACACAAAACTATTTTTGTTATTAGAGTGACATTTCTATGAATTCACTGTCGATAGCGAGCGGTGCGATGGAAAAAGATAACCGTTTATAAAAATATAATAAATAGCCCTGGACAATTAACACAGACTGATACTGAACTGATATAAATAGATATTTTTATTTTGTAAATACATATAAAACACCCAGACCGATGAAAACAATCGATGACCGATGAGTACAAATGTTTGCACCGTGCGAGAAATCGAACCCGCGACCATCGGATGTAAAGCGGTGTGACCACCGAGGCAGTCGAAATATATAAATAATCTTATGAATTTAATTTATTCTAATTTGTTTGTGTGCGCGGGGTGCGGTGTACGGTGCAGGGGGGACCCTGTCTCCACCGTTGCTGGAGCTTGCATGTATGGAGCATTGCGAATATAAAATATCTAGATTAGTAAATTCATAATTGATAGACCGTTACGGTATCTATATATATTCGGATGAAAATAAGTATCGCAGTAAGGACGAGTATATAAAGTGATCAACATAATTAATTGATTTTTGAAATATATTCAGAGCCAAAAAGTCTTTGTGTATACCAAAAATTTAGCCGTTCGGAGCCAGTCATGCACGAATTATTAGTAAAAAATGTGTCGAGTATATCGTACTATCGACGAATATATATGGCCACATCGCAAAATAGAATGCGACGTTGCCATACCGCCTGAGATATACGCGATAGGAGTCAAGTTATTCAGTGCAAAAGGTGGAATCAGCAAGTGTTTAGGTTGTGGCGTGATCAACAAAGTGCCCAAAGAGGTGTTTATATATATATATATATATCCCCTGGGGCACTTTGTGGCTCAGACGTGCCGTATAGGTAGTTTTTTGTTGATCCATTTTCACTTGTTGATCCGGAGGCCTTTTGTTGATCTAATGCCAGCTGACCATATATAAATGTTGATCCGTTTTGAGCCACAACTGTTACGACGAGTAATAATAATAATTAAGCGATTTATACACGATTTTATACAAATCCACCTTTTTGGCATACGAGCAGTTCTTGATCCAATTCAAACGGGCCAATCAGGGTGCAGCATTTGCCAAGGGCTTCCTCATTGGCACGTTTGGGCTACTACATTATGGCTACAGTAACTTAATAATGTCTAGCTTGTATTTCAAGAATAATAGTCTATCTAATCTAAATATTTATAGAAATCAGTCTGGAGTAACGTGACTCCAGATCAAACCTCAATACTTGTTATTTTTTGGACGGGAATCTTTTCTTTTGTAACAACGTTACTGAGCGAATAAAGAGAAGACGCAACGGCGGATCCAGGGGGGTGCGTCATGGTGGTCATGGGTGTCATGGGGGGGTCATGACTCTCCCCCCCCCCCCCCCCTTAGCCCAGAACTTAGGTAGACCACTAATTGAACTAAAAAATAATGAAACAGCAAAATTTTTTGCACGATCGGAGTGTTGGTGCAGTAGTATTAATTATAATTAAACATTGTTACTTAAAATATAACACTTAAAGTACTATAACACTAAAAGCAAAATAAGTATTTTCAAAATACTTTTACAGAATAAATTACCTTTTGAGTTTTTGTCCAAACCTCAGATATTTTATTTATTTTAGGTATATCAATCATTACATAGTATAGTATAAAACAAAGTCGCTGTCGCATCTAACAAGTACATAAATAAAGAAAGAAGACTTTTTGGCTCTGAATATATTTCAAAAATCAATTACTTGTGTTAATCAATTTATATACTCGTTCTTATTTCATAGTACTTGTTTTGATCCGAATATATACAGATACCGTAACGGTCTATTAATTATGAATTTATTATACCTAACCTAGATATTTTATTTTGACGAAACTCCGTGTAGTAGTAGTATCCGATAAGGGTATGCGAACCCTAAGTATTATTTCAAAATGGCCAGTAATTTCGAAGAAATAAGCCTTTGAATTTCAAATCAACTTACCAAACGGACGCTCAAGGTTCGATTCCCGCCGTAGAATTTTTTTTTTATTCTTTTTTTTTGTTTTGTCTTTATTTTATATTTTAAATTGACTATTTTAATAATTAAATGAATTTAATCGAACAAAAAGTTGTCAAGTATTAAATTAATTTTTAACTATTATACTTTCTAAATTGTAAAGCAGCTAATAATTATAGTAGGATCTTATAAATAATTAACACATCAACATTTCAAATGTATTTTCTTTATTATTACAAAATATTTTTTGTGCATACTATAATAGTTAATGTCACTTAAAATTTATTTAATACTTAATAACGTTTTTATCGATTAAATTCATTTAATTATAAAAATAGTTAATTTTAAATATTACTTTAAAAAAAAAACAAAAAAAAGTCAATGGTGGGAATCGAACCCGGGGTGTCTGTGTGGTAAGTTGGTACACAGGTAAACTCCTAACTAGTAAAATTAATTAAATACATAACTACGGTTTTCTCGTATAAATTAATTTAATTATTAAAATATTAAATTAAAAAAAAACAAAAAGAAGTAAATAACAATAGTCAATGGTGGGAATGGAACCCGGGGTGTCTGTGTGGTAAGTTGGTACACAGGTACACTCCTAACTAGTAAAATTAATTTAATACTTAACTACATTTTTATTATAAATTAATAATCGTATAAATTAAATTAATTATTAAAATATTAAAATAAAAAAAAAAAAAAAAAAAAAAAAAAATAATAAAAAAAAAGTGTAGGATTCGAACTCGGAGCATCTGTGTGGTAAATTGGTACACAGGTACACTACTAACTAGGCCATTTTGGTGTTCTGTGTTGTGGTGAAAAAACTAGTATATACATAAGTTACACGTACAATTTCAAAGACATTTCTTGAAAACTACTGGCCAGTCTGAAATAAAACTTTAGGGTTCGCATATGTAATGTTTGCATATAAAATATGATTAAAGGTTACCAGTATATTTACACTTTTACTGAACAAACAGAGTTGTTTAGTACTGAAAATATTGTGTGGAAGCCATCAATTACTTTCATTGCACTTATAGCTTTCATCTTTTCCTAATTATTATTATTAAGTTTTAAAGTGGTTGAATTTTGCGTAGGGTATTTTTATACGTCATTTTTAATTTACCATTTATTTTAAGTTTTTTAAACTCTATTCATCGAGACCAATCTAATGAGTCCAAACACGATATTTCTGCTGTAAGTTTTCGAAGAGTACATATGTTCATCATCTGATAATACTGGTGCCAGCATGAAGTCAAGGTTAACAGATAACTAATTACTTTTATTTCGTCAAAATCTTTAGATTACGTATAATAAATTCATAATATCGTTACCTATTCGGATCAAAACAAGTATTTTAGGTACTTCATGTACTAGTATATAAATTAATCAACACACAAGTAAATGATTTTTTAAATATATTGAGAGCCAAAAAGTTTTTGTGCATTTAAAAAATTTTGCTGATACGGAGTCACTATTGCAGGAAATTGTTGAAAAAATATCTATCGAGTACAGGTACTATCGACGAATACTTTATCTAGGGAACACGCGGGAACGCGGAACGGCAACATGTTGCCGTTCCGCCACGATACCGTTATAGTGGTAGAAAGAGAGAGACAGTGGAATCAGCAAATGTATCTACGGGTTGTGGATGGATCAACATAAGTGTGCAACTAAGTGCGCGTATATATATATATATACACTTGTCTTTAATTCAAAGGAAATATAAATAATGAACGCATCACATTTAAAACAGTAATAAGTACGTAATATTATCACATGGTAACAGCACGTATTATGGCAAAAATAAACATCGGCTGATTTGAAAAGATTTATTATAGTAATAATAATAATCTCAGGACAATTCACACAGCGCCATCTAGACCCAAGTTAAGCTAGCTAAAGCTTGTGTTATGGGTACTAGACAACTGATACAAATACAAAGATTTTTTTCCGTAAATTAATATATATTATCTATACATAAAAAACACTCAGACCGATACAAACAATCATATTCATGAATACAAATGTTTGCAGCGTGCGAGGAATCGAACCCTCGACCACCAAGCAGGAATCAAAGCGGTGTGCTAGCTAAATCGCTAGACTACCGACAACTAGCTGTACACGCGACTTCGTTCGCGTGGAATGTAACTTCTTACATTTTAGAAAAATAAAGTTAAATTCCACACGGACGAAATTCCGTGTACAGCTAGTCATCAATAAAAAAACACGTAGGTATCTCTAATATATTATACACTAGCTATTCCCGCGACTTCGTCCGCGTGGTTTTTAACTTTATTTTTCTAAATTAAAAGTAGCCTAAGTTACTTATTACATCAGCTACTTGCCAAAAAAAGTCCCGTCAAAATCGGTCCAGCTATTTCAGAGATTAGCCGGAACAAACAGACAGACAGACAGACAAAACTTGTAAAATATGTTATTTTGGTGTATGTACCGTATTTATATTCATATGCAAGTAGTAAAAAACGGTTATTTCAATATTACAAACAGACACTCCAATTTTATTTACATGTATAGATGTATAGATTTAAAAAAAGTAACAGTCATAAGGCTAGTCGTATGCCTAATATATATAATAATGTAATAAATTCATTTTAACAGAAATTGCGGCAACATTATTTAAATTTGTAACTTTTTTACTGGCCTTCTCCTTTTTTCACATCTTTCTGTTATATCCCTATAGTTCTCTCTATATTTTCTGTTTTTCTTACTTTCAATTTGAGACTGTACTTATAATTTGATTATCGGATCATTATGTGTTTATTTATACATTTATGGGTTATATATTTATGTTTGTATATTGTTACTTTTTTTATAGAAATGTATATTTTGCTTTGTATTTATATATCTTTTTTTGACATTTCTTATTTATATTAGTGCACCGCCAATAATCTTTCGCTGCACCACTCATGGTTGCCTGGTAAATAACGCGGCAAAATATTAAGTCCGCCACATGTACAAATTTTTTTGTGCATTAAAGTTAAAGAAATAAAAAAAATACAATACTGTTTAATGAAAATGCGTATTGTCTAGTGCTTTGAGATGTATCAAAATAAGGTCAACAAATAAGTCCGTGATGGTATATGTCTATCTCTTAAGGATAACCAAAAATAACCATTTTTTATCTTTTACATTTTACGGGAATTTTTTTATCGTATGTTTCCCTTAAAATCATGTAAACAATGTTATTATGTCATAATCTAAAGAAATAATAATATTTTATAGTGATATATCCACTATAAAATACCAAAAAGTAGCAATGTAATTCGTTACGCGCGAATCAGCTGTTATAAGGTCAAAGGTCGGTGCACCCCGCGTATTTGATAAATAGTGCTTCTCTGGATGTCTTTAAGAGAAAATGGCAGTATGTACGTGTATATGTACAAGTCCTTAAGTGTTAAGTTTTTCAAATGTACAATAAAGAATAAATATTTTTAAGTACAGTACTTACGTACATTAATATAATACCTACTTTTTACTTGTATCTATTGTTATCAAAAATGATAAGTTTTTGACTTGACCATGACTATGTGACCCCCTCCTGGCGCCAAAACGAGTGAAAAAATGAACAGCATACGACGACGACGCAGTACCTATAGAGTGGAGCAAGTGCTTATTCAGTTTTATTCAACAATTTAGTCCCTCCACCGTTACAATGAATGGAGGCGGATATTACAATGTATGTAGCATTGCGAATAAAAATATCTAGATTAGGTATAATAAATTCATAATTGATAGGCCGTTACGGTATCAGAGCCAAAAAGTCTTCTTTCTTTGTTTATGTACTGTTAGATGCGACAGCGACTTTGTTTTATACTACACTATGTAATGATTGATATACCTAAAATAAATAAAATATCTGAGGTTTGGACAAAAATTCAAAAGGTACTTTATTTTGAAAAAGTATTTTTAAAATACCTTCTTTGCATTTAGTATTTGAAATACAAAACACAAAACTATTTTTGTTTTTAGAGTGACATTTCTATGAATTCACTGTCGATAGCGAGCGGTGCGATGGAAAAAGATAACCGTTTATAAAAATATAATAAATAGTCCTGGACAATTAACACAGACTGATACTGAACTGATATAAATAGATATTTTTATTTTGTAAATACATATATAATATACATATAAAACACCCAGACCGATGAATACAATCGATCACCGATGAGTACAAATGTTTGCACCGTGCGAGAAATCGAACCCGCGACCATCGGATGTAAAGCGGTGTGACCACCGAGGCAGTCGAAATATATGAATAATCTTATGAATTTAATTTATTCTAATTTGTTTGTGTGCGTGGGGTGCGGTGTACGGTTCCCCCTGCCTCCACCGTTGCTGGAGCTTGCATGTATGGAGCATTGCGAATATAAAATATCTAGATTAGTAAATTAATAAATTCATAATTGATAGACCGTTACGGTATCTATATATATTCGGATGAAAGTAAGTATCGCAGTAAGGACGAGTATATAAAGTGATCAACACAATTAATTGATTTATGAACTATATCCCTTGCCTTAAAGTCTTTGTGTATTCAAATAATATCTAATTTGTTTGTGTGCGCGGGGTGCGGTGTACGGTGCAGGGGGGACCTTGTCTCCACCGTTGCTGGAGCTTGCATGTATGGAGCATTGCGAATATAAAATATCTAGATTAGTAAATTAATAAATTCATAATTGATAGACCGTTACGGTATCTATATATATTCGGATGAAAATAAGTATCGCAGTAAGGACCAGTATATAAAGTGATCAACATAATTAATTGATTTTTGAAATATATTCAGAGCCAAAAAGTCTTTGTGTATACCAAAAATTTAGCCGTTCGGAGCCAGTCATGCACGAATTATTAGTAAAAAATGTGTCGAGTATATCGTACTATCGACGAATATATATGGCCACATCGCAAAATAGAATGCGACGTTGCCATACCGCCTGAGATATACGCGATAGGTGTGAAGTTATTCAGTGCAAAAGGTGGCTCAAAACGGATCAACATTTATATATGGTCAGCTGGCATTAGATCAACAAAAGGCCTCCGGATCAACAAGTGAAAATGGATCAACAAAAAACTACCTATACGGCACGTCTGAGCCACAAAGTGCCCAAGGGGATATATATATATATATATATATATATATAAACACCTCTTTGGGCACTTTGTTGATCACGCCACAACCTAAACACTTGCTGATTCCACCTTTTGCACTGAATAACTTGACTCCTATCGCGTATATCTCAGGCGGTATGGCAACGTCGCATTCTACTTTGCGATGTGGCCATATATATTCGTCGATAGTACGATATACTCGACACATTTTTTACTAATAATTCGTGCATGACTGGCTCCGAACGGCTAAATTTTTGGTATACACAAAGATTTTTTGGCTCTGAATATATTTCAAAAATCAATTAATTATGTTGATCACTTTATATACTGGTCCTTACTGCGATACTTATTTTCATCCGAATATATATAGATACCGTAACGGTCTATCAATTATGAATTTATTAATTTACTAATCTAGATATTTTATATTCGCAATGCTCCATACATAGTAACTCCACCGTAGCAGGGGGAGCACCGTACACCGCACCCCGCGCACACAAACAAATTAGATATTTTTTGAATACACAAAGACTTTTTGGCTCTGTATATATATTTCAAAAATCAATTAATTGTGTTGATCACTTTATATACTGGTCCTTACTGCGATACTTATTTTCATCCGAATATATATAGATACCGTAACGGTCTATCAATTATGAATTTACTAATCTAGATATTTTATCTTCGCAATGCTCCATACATGCAAGCTCCAGCAACGGTGGAGGCAGGGGGGAGCACCGTACACCGCACCCCGCGCACACAAACAAATTAGAATAAATTAAATTCATAAGATTATTCATATATTTCGACTGCCTCGGTGGTCACACCGCTTTACATCCGATGGTCGCGGGTTCGATTTCTCGCACGGTGCAAACATTTGTACTCATCGGTCAGCGATTGTTTTCATCGGTCTGGGTGTTTTATATGTATATTATATATGTATTTACAAAATAAAAATATCTATTTATATCAGTTCAGTATCAGTCTGTGTTAATTGTCCATGGCTATTTATTATATTGTTTATAAACAGTTATCTTTTTCCATCGCACCGCTCGCTATCGACAGTGAATTCATAGAAATGTCACTCTCTAAAAACAAAAATAGTTTTGTGTTTTGTATTTCAACTACTAAATGCAAAATAGGTATTTTCAACATACTTTTTCAAAAGAAAGTACCTTTTGAATTTTTGTCCAAACCTCAGATATTTTAGGTATATCAATCATTACATAGTGTAGTATAAAACAAAGTCGCTGTCGCATCTAACAGTACATAAATAAAGAAAGAAGACTTTTTGGCTCTGATACCGTAACGGTCTATCAATTATGAAATATATAAATAGTTGAATAAAACTGAATAAGCAGTTGCTCCACTCTATAGGTACTGCGTCGTCGTCGTATGCTGTTCATTTTTTCACTCGTTTTGGCGCCAAGAGAGGGTCACATAGTCGTGGTCAACTTAAGAACTTATAATTTAATTTTGATAACAATAGATACAAGTAAAAAGTAGGTATTATATTAATGTACGTAAGTACTGTACTTAAAAATATTTATTCTTTATTGTACATTTGAAAAACTTAACACTTAAGGACTTGTACATATACACGTACATACTGCCATTTTCTCTTAAAGATATCCAGAGAAGCACTATTTATCAAATACGCGGGGTGCACCGACCTTTGACCTTATAACAGCTGATTCGCGCGTAACGAATTACATTGCTATTTTTTGGTATTTTATAGTGGATATTTCACTATAAAATATTATTATTTCTTTAGATTATGACGTAATAACATAGTTTACATGATTTTATGGGAAACATACGATAAAAAAATTCCCGTAAAATGTAAAAGATAAAAAATGGTTATTGTTGGTTATCCTTAAGAGATAGATATATACCATCACGGACTTTTTTGTTGACCTTATTTTGATATATCTCAAAGCACTAGACAATACGCATTTTCATTAAACAGTAGTGTATTTTTATTTATTTATTTAACTTTAATGCACAAAAAAATTTGTACATGTGGTGGACGTAATATCTTGCCGCGTTAATTACCAGGCAACTATGAGTGGTGCAGAAAAAGATTATTGGCGGTGCACTAATATAAATAAGAAATGTCAAAAAAAGATATATAAATACAAAGCAAAATATAATTTTTTATAAAAAAATAACAATATACATACATAAATATATATGTAAATATAACCCATAAATGTATAAATATTCTATATAAATAAATACATAATGATCCGATAATCAAATTATAAGTACAGTCTCAAATTGAAAGTAAGAAAAACAGAAAATATAGACAGAACTATAGGGATATAACAGAAAGATGTGAAAAAAGGAGAAGGACAGTAAAAAAGTTAGAAATTTAAATAATGTTCCCGCAATTTCTGTTTAAATGAATTTATTACATTATTATATATATTAGGCATACGACTAGCCTTGTGACTGTTACTTTTTTTTTAATCTATACATCTATACATGTAAATAAAATTGGAGTGTCTGTTTGTAATATTGAAATAACCGTTTTTTACTACTTGCATATGAATATAAATACGGTACATACACCAAAATAACATATTTTACAAGTTTTGTCTGTCTGTCTGTCTGTTTGTTCCGGCTAATCTCTGAAATAGCTGGACCGATTTTGACGGGACTTTTTTTGCCAAGTAGCTGATGTAATAAGGAGTAACTTACGCTACTATCATTTTAGAAAAATAAAATAAAATTTCACGCGGACGAAGTCGCTGGGGCCAACTAGTCTATAGATATACCGAGATTTAATGTTTAAGTTGCTATTATGTTGTTGACAAAATTTTACTGTAATGTTACTATTACGTTATCCTACACAATTTGTATTATTTTGGATGAATAAATAAATAAATAAATAATAATCTATACATATAAATAAAATTGGAGTGTCTGTTTGTAATATTGAAATAACCGTTTTTTACTACATGCATATGAATATATATAAGGTACATATACCAAAATAACAATTTTTATAATTTTTGTCTGTCTGTCTGTCGGTCTGTTTGTTCCGGCTAATCTCTGAAATGGCTGGACCGATTTTGACGGTACTTTTTTTGGCAGGTAGCTGATTTATAAGGAGTAACTTAGGTTACTTTTATTTTAGAAAAATAAAGTTAAATTCCACGCGGACGAAGTCGCGGGAACAGCTTGTTTTTAATAAAAACGGTTTATTTGATAGAAAAAACATCTTTTTTGTGGTACTTGAGAATGTTGAAGCCTGTTGTTTGTAAAATTGAAATAACCGTTATTTACTACTTGCATATGAATATAAATACGGTACATACACCAAAATAACATATTTTACAATTTTTGTCTGTCTGTCTGTTTGTTCCGGCTAATCTCTGAAATGGCTGGACCGATTTTGACGGGACTTATTTTGGCAGGTAGCTGATGTAATAAGGAGTAACTTAGGCTACTTTTATTTTAGAAAAATAAAGTTAAAAACCACGTGGACGAAGTCGCGGGAACAGCTAGTGTATAATATATTAGAGATACCTACGTGTTTTTTATTGATGATTAGCTGTACACGGGATTTCGTCCGTGTGGAATTTCACTTTATTTTCCTAAAATATAAGAAGTTAAATTCCACGCGGACGAAGTCGCGTGTACAGCTAGTTGTCGGTAGTCTAGCGATTTATCTAGCACACCGCTTTGATTCCTGCTTGGTGGTCGAGGGTTCGATTCCTCGCACGCTGCAAACATTTGTATTCATGAGTATGATTGTTTGTAACGGTCTGGGTGTTTTCTATGTATAGATAATATATATGTATTTACGAAAAAAATCTTTGTATTTATATCAGTACCCATAACATAATATTCAGCTAGCTTAACTTGGGTCTAGATGAAGCTGTGTGAATTATCCTGAGATTACTATTATTACTATAATAAATCTTTTCAAATCAGCCGATGTTTATTTTTGCCATAATACGTGCTGTTACCATGTGATAACATTACGTACGTACTTATTACTGTTTTAAATGTGATGCGTTCATTATTTATATTTCCTTTGAATTAAAGACAAATGTATATATATTATATATACACTTGCTCACTTAGTTGATCCAGCCACGATCCGTAGATATTGCTGATTCCACTATCTCTCTCTTTCTACCACTATACCGGTCGCGTGGCGGAACGGCAACATGTTGCCGTTCCGCGTTCTACCACTATCTTTGTATTCTAATATGCGATGTTGCCGTTCCGACCGAGACCATGCGTTGTTGCCAAATGTATTCGTCAATAGTAGTAGATAGGTCACATGGGGACTTAACGGCGAAATCGTCAGGATTATCTACATGGCAGTCATTGAGCCGATCGTGACGTATGCAGCATGTGCATGGAGCCAAGCGGTCGATCTCCAAACTAACGTCAAGATGTTGGAGTCGATGCAAAGGGGATTCGCACAAAAAGTGTGTAAAGCGTGCAGAACGGTATCGCTCACCTCAGCACTGGCCTTGGCAGGGATGCTCCCTCTGGATTTGCGTATTGAAGAGGTAGCCAGCCTGTATAAAGCGAAAAAAGGCTTGTCTAAGGACTATTTACCACCAGATAAGATGCTCGAAACCAAAGTAGGAATAATGAGTCTCCCACTTCCGTCGTCGTTAATATCCACGGAATACGTGCTCTTGGAGAGTCTGGACACTAAAAACCCTCTAGTAGGTCCCCACATCTATACGGACGGTAGTAAAATAGACGATAAAGTCGGAGCTGCTGTAACATGGTGGGAGGAGGGGAAGGAAATCAGATACTCTATGTTTAGTCTGGATCCCGCGTGTACAGTGTTTCAATCGGAAATGTTTGCTCTCTTGAGGGCGGTGGGCATGGCCAGAAAATACGGAGGGCCGGTGGTTAATATCCTTAGCGACTCAAAATCGTCGCTGGAACTATTGGCAAATCCGAGGACCTGCCATCCGCTGGCGAGGGCGATCATGGAAGAGATTGGAATAGCCAAAGAGGCGGGTAAACAGATCAAGCTGTACTGGCTGCGAGCGCATATAGGGACAGCCGGAAACGAAAGAGCCGATGTGCTTGCGAAAACGGCCGCCCTATCTACATCAAGGCCTGCAGAGTACGCGATGGTTCCATTGTCGTACGTCAAGAATAAGATCAGGGAGGAAACGGTCCGCCGATGGCAAGACCGCTATAATACTTCCGAGACGGGAGCGGTGACAAAAATCTTCTTCCCTAGTGTACGTGATGCGTACAAAGCGGTAAGAAGTATGAAACCGTCATATTATCACGTCCAGATCTTGACGGGACATGGGGGTATGGGGGAGTATTTGCATCGGTTTAAACTAAAAAGCAGTCCCAGTTGCGAATGCGACCCTAACATCAGCGAAAATGTATGGCATATACTACTTGACTGTCCACGCTTCGAAGTGCTTAGATATAGTGCAGAAATGAAAATGGATTTTAAAATGTCCATGGAAAATCTGCACTGTATATTGGCAGATGCTAAGAAAAGACCGCATTTATGGTCATTTATGGAGGCAGCTGCTCGCATAGTGTGTAAAGCCAATACAACCCTCGACTCTTCCCCAAACATCGGGGAATCGGAAGCGATCAGTGCCCTTCCATCACGGACCGTTCCCGGCCCAATGGTTCCTACTCTTAATATACTTGAAATACTCAAGAGGGGAATTGCCGGGAAACCATCACTGTATATAAGGGGAGTAGCACTTTTTATGGATGCCCCAGAGGAAAGACTGGGCATATGCTTCTGTAATGCTTTGGCGCCTAACAGAATTACCATCTCACCCGGGTTGGCTGTGCTTATGAATGGCAGTACGTCCAGGATCACCCTGAAAAAGAAAAAGTACAAAACCTACGCACCGGCAGTGATAAATAATGTATCATGCCGGATAATACACGTCAAAAATAAGACGTTGATTCTTATACAAGAGGAAAGGGAAGAAAGTGCTTTTTCCAAAGTAGGGAGGCTCCTGGAGGAGCTAACAAAACTAGTAAGCGAGGGCCGATCCATCCCCAGGATCATCAGTGTAGATGCAATGGTGATCGCGTATGAAAAGGCCGAGACCAAACACAGGATCGGATGCATTGACTCGTCGGAACATCACCAATTAGTGGTGTATGAAGCCAAAGGGGAAAACCTCCACTTTATGAGGAGCAGTGCGCCTGGTTCGTGCAAGGAGAAATCTCGGACGGACGGGCAAAGCGACCCGTCCGATGGGGCGGGGTGTGCGAGTGGATCGGAGATCCTGCAGCAGAAAGCAGTGAACAGAGAACAGCAACATCGGGAAGCGAAGAGGGAGCAAGAAATCGACGGAGCTATAACATCAGAGAGACGAATAGAGGCTCTAACTAGAACATTGGGCGCGGCAGCTATGTCGGTGTCAAAGAGGGCCGGAGGGACTATCCGTAAACATATAGGGATAACACGCCAAGAGGAAGCCATAGAATGGGCACTGAGACCTGCCGCGAAGAAACCCAAGCGGCAGTACAAGGATCCAACCAAGGCAGATCTGGGACTGGTGGACCCGCCTCGTCTCCGTCCAGTGAGGAACCCGAAGGATCATATTATCAACGCCTTCCTGGAGTATCGAGCGATAGTCGTGGCAACACATACCCTGCACAAAAATACCTGTGCTAAATTAATAAAAAGATACAAGAAGGGTGGTGATGATGCGATTGTCGACGAACTGGACAGGGAGGACGCCGCCTTGTATGACAACAACACACAGACCACAATGTTAGGGGCATATACTGGTAAATACATGGCGGCATACTGCGAGTCCGTGGGGTTCGTCACGCTGGACGCGGAGGAGACTAGGAAAACCGGGAAGCCGAGTTTCCGCGCACCCCCACAGGATAATATCCTGTTGGTCGCGGCATGCACAAGGATTATGTTGGACGACAGGATCCTGAGCCAAGCTGATGCGAGGTGCAGGGACTTGACCGGGGACATATCCTTTGAAGCGTGGAACATCCCAAATATCGAGTGGATAAACGGCGTCCCGGGTTGCGGGAAGACTACGTGGATCATCAACAACTACGACCACAAAAAGGACATGATTGTCACAACCACCGTGGAAGCGGCCAAGGATCTAAGGAACAAGCTGGAAGCCAAGACAACGGAAAACACAGGAGAAAGGGTGAGAACAATGGCCTCTTTGTTGGTTAACGGCAAAAGGGACAATACAAATGTGTCCCGCATCCTAGTGGATGAAGCCCTTATGAACCACTTTGGGGCCATAGTGCTAGCAGCAGAAATGGCCAAAGCAAAAGATGTCCTCCTTATTGGCGACGTAAATCAACTCCCCTTTATAGATAGGCATAACCTATTTGAAATTACCTACGAGCGACCTAACAAATCAGCAGGTATTACTAGGGAGTTTCTATGTACTCACAGAAACCCCTTGGATGTAGCGTATGCCCTGAGAGAAGTATACAACGGGATATACTCGACCAACCTCCGGATTAGGTCGCTGAGGCTCATGGAATACGACAGCAAAGTCATACCATCGGACCAAAGCAGGACTCTATACCTGGTTCATACCCAAGCGGAGAAAGCAAAGCTAATATCCGAGGGATATGGAATGGACGAGGAGTCTAAAGTGCTGACGATTCATGAGGCCCAGGGACTGACATCGGAGAGGGTTATTATCATCAATACTAGAAGTAAACCCTTGGAAGTGCATGGCAGCTACTCTCATGCCGTGGTAGCCATCACCAGGCACACAGGCGACTGCGTATATTATACGAGAAATCGAGAAGACGCAGTTGCTCGTTTTATACAAGAGGCCGAAGGCGCGACTCACTCGGACATTCGTGAGTACTCACTGCAGATGGCGATTAAAAATAGAGACAGGGCGATTGTTGATGCGCTGATTGCGCTAAAATAATCAGCACATAGAAAACCAGAACAGCTGATGCATCGTCGGGGCGCTTTGGACTGGAAAGGCCGGAACATGCTCGCTAAAAGTATAAATAAAAAAAAGAAAAAAAAAAAGAAGGGAAGGGAGAAAAGAAGGAGGAAGGGAAAAAAGGGGAAAGGGAAGAGAAAAAGGGAAAAAAAAAAAAAAAATTGCCGAATTACGACAAAAAGTGAACTGTGAAATTAAACAATCAATAATTAAACAAAACCTGGACTATAACAAATAGTGAACTTTGAAAATAGTGTTAAAATAAGAATTCATATAATTGTATAAGCAGTGTAAGAATTCATAATGTGTATTGTTACATTATGAATTCTTACATTGCACAATGTAATGAAACCTGTGAAATTAGTAGTAGTGTAAGATTTATATAATTGTATATGCATATTGATAAATCTAATCTTCCAAATAAAGATGGGTGACACTGCATGTTGTCAACTCACCCGGCCGGCCAGCGGTGGTTCTGGGCCAGACGGATAAGATCTGCCTCGGTGTCACTGTTAGGCAAATTGTAACATCTCGGCTGGAGTTGTACAAAAATGGAAATTAAATAAATATTATAATATTAAAGTAAATTAAAAAAGGCACGGACGAATATGTCTGTGGAAAAATGTATTTAAATATAAAAAAAAAAAAAAGTAGTAGATACCTATACTCGAGAAATATTATTTCAACAATTTCCTGCAAAAGTGAATCCGTATCGGCAAAATTTTTTAAATGCACAAAGATATTTTGGCTCTGAATATATTTAAAAATCATTTACTTGTGTGTTGATGAATTTATATACTAGTACATGAAGTACCTAATACTTGTTTTGATTTGAATAGGTAGCGATATTATGAATTTATTATACGTAATCTAAAGATTTTGACGAAATAAAAGTAATTAGTTATCTGTTAACCTTGACTTCATGCTGGCACCAGTATTATCAGATGATGAACATACTCTTCGAAAACTTACAGCAGAAATATCGTGTTTGGACTCATTAGATAGGTCTCGATGAATAGAGTTTAAAAAACTTAAAATAAATGGTAAATTAGAAATAATGTATACATACCCCTTACGTAAAATTCAACCACTTTAAAACTTAATAATAATAATTAGGAAAAGTGCAAAGCTATAAATGTATGCACTGAAAGTAATTGATGCCTTCCATACAATATTTTCAGTATTAAACAACTCTGTTTGTTCAGTAAAAGTGTAAATACACTGGTAACCTTTAATCCTATTTTATATGTAAACATTACATATGCAAACCCTAAAGTTTTATTTCAGAATGGCCAGTAGTTTTGAAGAAATAAGTCTTTGAAATTGTACGTGTAACTTATATATATACTAGTTTTTTCACCATAACAAACAACACCAATATGGCCTAGTTAGTAGTGTACCTGTATACCAATACCACATTACCACACAGACACTCCGAGTTCGAATTTCTTTCCGTCCGTTTACTTTTATTATTTATTTTTTTGTTTTTTTTTTTAATTTAATATTTTAATAATCAATTTAATTTATACGACTATTAATTTATAATAAAAACGTAGTTAAGCATTAAATTAATTTTACTAGTTAGGAATGTACCTGTGTACCAACTTACCACACAGCCATCCCGGGTTCGATTCCTACCATTGGCTTTTTTTGTTTTTTTTTAAAGTAATATTTAAAATGAACTATTTTAATAATTAAATGAATTTAATCGATAAAAACGTCGTTAAGTATTAAATTAATTTTAAGTGAAATTAACTATTATATTACGCATAAAAAATATTTTGTGATAATAAAGAAAATACATTTAAAATGTTTTACTTGTTGTGTTAATTATTTATAAGATCTTACTATAATTGTTAGCTGCTTTACAATTTAGAAAGTATAATAGGTAATGTAAATTAAAATTAATTTAATACTTAACAACGTTTTGTTCGATTAAATTCATTTCATTATTAAAATAGTTAATTTAAAATATAAAATAAAGACAAAACAAAAAAAAAATAACAAAAAAAAAATTGGTGGCGGGAATCGAACCTTGAGCGTCCGTTTGGTAAGTTGATTTGAAATTCAAAGGCTTATTTCTTCGAAATTACTGGTCATTTTGAAATAATACTTAGGGTTCGCATACCCTTATCGGATACTACTACTACACGGAGTCTCGTCAAAATAAAATATCTAGGTTAGGTATAATAAATTCATAATTAATAGACCAAAAGAACGAGTATATAAATTGATATTGATTTTTGAAATATATTCAGAGCCAAAAAGTCTTCTTTCTTTATTTATGTACTTGTTAGATGTGACAGCGACTTTGTTTTATACTATACTATGTAATGATTGATATACCTAAAATAAATAAAATATCTGAGGTTTGGACAAAAACTCAAAAGGTAATTTATTCTGTAAAAGTATTTTGAAAATACTTATTTTGCTTTTAGTGTTATAGTACTTTAAGTGTTATATTTTAAGTAACAATGTTTAATTATAATTAATACTACTGCACCAACACTCCGATCGTGCAAAAAATTTTGCTGTTTCATTATTTTTTAGTTCAATTAGTTGTCTACCTAAGTCCTGGGCTAAGCGGGGGGAGAGTCATGACCCCCCATGACTCCCAAGACCTCCATGACGCTCCCCCCTAGATCCGCTGTTGCGTCTTCTCTTCATTCGCTCAGTACGTTGTTACAAAAGGAAAAATTCCCGTCCAAAAAATAACAAGTATTGAGTTTTGATCTGGAGTCACGTTACTCCAGACTGATTTCTATAAATATTTAGATTAGATAGACTATTATTCTTGAAATACTAGCTAGACATTATTAAGTTACTGTAGCCATAATGTAGTAGCCCAAACGTGCCAATGAGGAAGCCCTTGGCAAATGCTGCACCCTGATTGGCCCGTTTGAATTGGATCAAGAAGTGGTCGTATGCCAAAAAGGTGGATTTGTATAAAATCGTGTATAAATCGCTTAATTATTATTATTACCCGTCGTGACAGTTGTGGCTCAAAACGGATCAACATTTATATATGGTCAGCTGGCATTAGATCAACAAATGGCCTCCGGATCAACAAGTGAAAATGGATCAACAAAAAACTACCTACACGGCACGTCTGAGCCACAAAGTGCCCAAGGGGATATTTGTATATATATATATATATCTATATATATAAACACCTCTTTGGGCACTTTGTTGATCACGCCACAACCTACACACTTGCTGATTCCACCTTTTGCACTGAATAACTTAACTCCTATCGCGTATATCTCAGGCGGTATGGTAACGTCGCATTCTATTTTGGGATGTGGCCATATATATTCGTCGATAGTACGATATATACGGACGGCTAAATTTTTGGTATACACAAAGACTTTTTGGATCTGAATATATTTCAAAAATCAATTAATTATGTTGATCACTTTATATACTGGTCCGTACTGCGATACATATTTTGATCCGAATATATATAGATACCGTAACGGTCTATCAATTATGAATTTATTAATTTACTAATATAGATATTTTATATTCGCAATGCTCCATACATAGTAACTCCACCGTTGCAGGGGGGAGCACCGTACACCGCACCCCGCGCACACAAACAAATTAGATATTTTTTGAATACACAAAGACTTTTTGGCTCTGTATATATATTTCAAAAATCAATTAATTGTGTTGATCACTTTATATACTGGTTCTTACTGCGATACTTATTTTCATCCGAATACATATAGATACCGTAACGGTCTATCAATTATGAATTTACTAATCTAGATATTTTATATTCGCAATGCTCCATACATGCAAGCTCCAGCAACGGTGGAGGCAGGGGGAGCACCGTACACCGCACCCCGCGCACACAAACAAATTAGAATAAATTAAATTCAAAATATCTATTTATATCAGTTCAGTATCAGTCTGTGTTAATTGTCCAGGGCTATTTATTATATTTTTATAAACGGTTATCTTTTTCCATCGCACCGCTCGCTATCGACAGTGAATTCATAGAAATGTCACTCTAAAAACAAAAATAGTTTTGCATTTAGTATTTGAAATACAAAATGCAAAATAGGTATTTTCAAAATACTTTTTCAAAATAAAGTACCTTTTTGAATTTTTGTCCAAACCTCAGATATTTTATTTATTTTAGGTATATCAATCATTACATAGTGTAGTATAAAACAAAGTCGCTGTCGCATCTAACAGTACATAAACAAAGAAAGAAGACTTTTTGGCTCTGATACCGTAACGGTCTATCAATTATGAATTTATTATACCTAATCTAGATATTTTATATTCGCAATGCTACATACATTGTAATATCCGCCTCCATTCATTGTAACGGTGGAGGGACTAAATAGTTGAATAAAACTGAATAAGCAGTTGCTCCACTCTATAGGTACTGCGTCGTCGTCGTATGCTGTTCATTTTTTCACTCGTTTTGGCGCCAAGAGAGGGTCACATAGTCGTGGTCAAGTTAAGAAATTATAATTTAATTTTGATAACAATAGATACAAGTAAAAAGTAGGTATTATATTAATGTACGTAAGTACTGTACTTAAAAATATTTATTCTTTATTGTACATTTGAAAAACTTAACACTTAAGGACTTGTACATATACACGTACATACTGCCATTTTCTCTTAAAGACATCCAGAGAAGCACTATTTATCAAATACGCGGGGTGCACCAACCTTTGACCTTATAACAGCTGATTCGCGCGTAACGAATTACATTGCTACTTTTTGGTATTTTATAGTGGATATATCATTATAAAATATTATTATTTCTTTAGATTATGACATAATAGCATAGTTTACATGATTTTAAGGGAAACATACGATAAAAAAAATTCCCGTAAAATGTAAAAGATAAAAAATGGTTATTATTGGTTATCCTTAAGAGATAGACATATACCATCACGGACTTTTTTGTTGACCTTATTTTGATACATCTCAAAGCACTAGACAACACGTATTTTCATTAAACAGTATTGTATTTTTTTATTTCTTTAACTTTAATGCACAAAAAAATTTGTACATGTGGCGGACTTAATATTTTGCCGCGTTATTTACCAGGCAACCATGAGTGGTGCAGCGAAAGATTATTGACGGTGCACTAATATAAATAAGAAATGTCAAAAAAAGATATATAAATACAAAGCAAAATATACATTTCTATAAAAAAATAACAATATACATACATAAATATATAACCCATAAATGTATAAATAAATACATAATGATCCGATAATCAAATTATAAGTACAGTCTCAAATTGAAAGTAAGAAAAACAGAAAATATAGAGAGAACTATAGGGATATAACAGAAAGATGTGAAAAAGGAGAAGGACAGTAAAAAAGTTACAAATTTAAATAATGTTGCCGCAATTTCTGTTTAAATGAATTTATTACATTATTATATATATTAGGCATACGACTATCCTTATGACTGTTACTTTTTTTTTAATCTATACATCTATACATGTAAATAAAATTGGAGTGTCTGTTTGTAATATTGAAATAACCGTTTTTTACTACTTGCATATGAATATAAATACTGTACATACACCAAAATAACATATTTTACAAGTTTTGTCTGTCTGTCTGTTTGTTTGTTCCGGCTAATCTCTGAAATAGCTGGACCGATTTTGACGGGACTTTTTTTGGCAAGTAGCCGATGTAATAAGGAGTAACTTACGCTACTGTTATTTTAGATAAATAAAATAAAATTTCACGCGGACGAAGTCGCTGGGGCCAGCTAGTCTATAGATATACCGAGATTAATGTTTAAGTTGCTATTATGTTATTGACAAAATTTTACTGTAATGTTACTATTACGTTATCCTACACAATTTGTATTATTTTGGATGAATAAATAAATAAATAAATAATAATCTATACATCTATACATATAAATAAAATTGGAGTGTCTGTTTGTAATATTGAAATAACCGTTTTTTACTACATGCATATGAATATATATAAGGTACATATACCAAAATAACAATTTTTATAATTTTTGTCTGTCTGTGTGTCGGTCTGTTTGTTCCGGCTAATCTCTGAAATGGCTGGACCGATTTTGACGGTACTTTTTTTGGCAGGTAGCTGATTTATAAGGAGTAACTTAGGCTACTTTTATTTTAGAAAAATAAGGTCTAATTCCACGCGGACGAAGTCGCGGGAACAGCTTGTTTTTAATAAAAACGGTTTATTCGATAGAAAAAACATCTTTTTTGTGGTACTTGAGGATGTTGAAGCCTGTTATTTATAATATTGAAATAATAGTTTTTGACTACGAGCATATGAATATAAATACGGTACATGTACTAAAATTTATTTTTATACAATTTTTGTCTGTCTGTCTGTCTGTCTGTTTGTTCCGGCTAATCTCTGAAATGGCTGGACCTATTTTGACAGAACTTTTTTTGACAGGTAGCTGATGTAATAAGGAGTAACTTAGGCTACTTTTATTTTAGAAAAATAAAGTTAAATTCCACGCGGACGAAGTCGCGGGAACAGCTACTGTATAATATATTAGAGATACCTACGTGTTTTTTTATTGATGACTAGCTGTACACGGGATTTCGTCCGTGTGGAATTTAACTTTATTTTTCTAAAATATAAGAAGTTACATTCCACGCGAACGAAGTCGCGTGTACAGCTAGTTGTCGGTAGTCTAGCGATTTAGCTAGCACACCGCTTTGATTCCTGCTTGGTGGTCGAGGGTTCGATTCCTCGCACGCTGCAAACATTTGTATTCATGAGTATGATTGTTTGTAACGGTCTGGGTGTTTTCTATGTATAGATAGTATATATTAATTTACGAAAAAAATCTTTGTATTTGTATCAGTTGTGGGTACCAGACAACTGATACAAATACAAAGATTTTTTTCGTAAATTAATAACACAATGTTCAGCTAGCTCAACTTGGGTCTAGATGAAGCTGTGTCAATTGTCCTGAGATTACTATTATTACTATAATAAATATTTTCAAATCAGCCGATGTTTATTTTTGCCATAATACGTGCTGTTACCGTGTGATAATATTATGTACTTACTGTTTGATAATGTGATAATATTACGTACTTACTGTTTGATAATGTGATAATATTACGTACTTATTACTGTTTTAAATGTGATGCGTTCATTATTTATATTTCCTTTGGATTAAAGAGAATATATATATATATATATATATACGCGCACTTAATTGCACACTGATGTTGATCCAGCCACGACCCGTAGATACATTTGCTGATTCCACTGTCTCTCCTTTCTACCACTATAACGGTATCGTGGCGGAACGGCAACATGTTGCCGTTCCGCGTTCCCGCGTGTTCCCTAGATAAAGTATTCGTCGATAGTACCTGTACTCGATATATATTTTTTCAACAATTTCCTGCAATAGTGACTCCGTATCAGCAAAATTTTTTAAATGCACAAAAACTTTTTGGCTCTGAATATATTTAAAAAATCATTTACTTGTGTGTTGATGAATTTATATTGATTCGAATAGGTAGCGATATTATGAATTTATTATACGTAATCTAAAGATTTTGACGAAATAAGAGTAATTAGTTATCTGTTAACCTTGACTTCATACTGGCACCAGTATTATCAGATGATGAACATACTCTTCGAAAACTTACAGCAGAAATATCGTGTTTGGACTCATTAGATTGGTCTCGATGAATAGAGTTTAAAAAACTTAAAATAAATGGTAAATTAGAAATAACGTATAAAAACACTCTACGCAAAATTCAACCACTTTAAAACTTAATAATAATAATTAGGAAAAGATCAAAGCTATAAGTGCACTGAAAGTAATTGATGGCTTCCACACAATATTTTCAGTACTAAACAACTCTGTTTGTTCAGTAAAAGTGTAAATACACTGGTAACCTTTAATCATATTTTATATGCAAACATTACATATGCAGACCCTAAAGTTTTATTCCAGAATGGCCAGTAGTTTTGAAGAAATAAGCCTTTGAAATTGTACGTGTAACTTATATGTATACTAGTTTTTTCACAAGAATGAACAAAAGCAGAATGGCCTAGTTGGTAGTGTACCTGTGTACCAACTTACCACACAGACACCCCGGGTTCGATTCCCACCATTGATTATTGTTATTTACTTTTTTTTGTTTTTTTTTTTTTAATTTAATATTTTAATAATTAAATTAATTTATACGAGAAAAACGTAGTTAAGTATTAAATTAATTTTACTAGTTAGGAGTGTACCTGTGTACCAACTTACCACACAGACACCCCGGGTTCAACTCCTACCATTGACTTTTTTTTTGTTTTTATTTTAAAGTAATATTTAAAATTAACTATTTTAATAATTAAATGAATTTAATCGATAAAAACGTTGTTAAATATTAAATAAATTTTGACATTAACTATTATATATATATATATTATTATAGTCTTCTGACAAAATTAAAACCATCTGGGGCATTATAAATAAAGAAACCGGAAGATCTAAATTAGCCTATAATCAATTTGCATTAAATTATGATAATAAATTAATAACAGCAACAAAAGATGTAGTTAATGTTTTTGAAGATTTTTTTGCTAATATTCCGATTAATATTACATCTTCTCTGGACTCATCTCCATCTCGAGCAAAAATATTACTAGAGTCTAATATCGATTGTTGTGCTTTAAGATTTAAATTTTCACATGTTAGCCCCGTTCATATCATAAAAATATTCAAACATCTAAATTTAAAAAATACAGAAGACCTTTGGGGCATGTCTGTAAAAGTAGTTAGTTCTTTCATAGATATTGTTGCTCTATATCTAGCTACTATTTTTAATAAATGTATTGATAATGGCACTTTTCCACAATTAATGAAATTTAGCAAATTAATCCCACTATTTAAATCAGGTGATAAATTTGAGCCAGGGAACTATAGACCTATATCTATTTTGCCAGTTCTAAGTAAGGTGTTTGAAAAGATAATGTTAAATCAAATGTTACAACACTTCAGGGATAACCGACTGCTTCACAGTCAACAATATGGTTTCACCGCCGGCAAGTCTACCACTGACGCAGGTGTAGCGCTGATAACACATATTTTCCAATCATGGGAGAAGTCACAGGATGCACTCGGAGTTTTTTGTGACCTATCAAAGGCATTTGATTGCGTGGATCATAAAACACTTTTGTACAAGCTCGAACATTATGGTATAAAAGATAATGATCTAAAATTAATGAGAACTTATTTAGAGGATAGGGTCCAAACTGTAGATATTGACGGTATAAAATCTAAGGGAGCTAATATTGGGATGGGCGTTCCACAAGGGTCAATCTTAGGCCCCTTTCTCTTTTTAATTTACATAAATGACCTTCCCTTTATGGTAGAGAAAATTGCAGATATAGTGCTGTATGCGGATGATACTTATCAATTAGACGATGTAAATTGTGCTATGTCTGCTATATTAAATTGGTTTACATGTAATAACCTATTATTAAATTCCTGGAAAACAAAGTGTATAAAATTTACACTTCCTAATGTAAGACCAATAAATACACAGTTATTGCTTAATGACGAAATAGTAAATTTTGTTAATGATACAATTTTTTTAGGTATAACAGTGGACTCGAAATTACAATGGGGGCCCCATATTTCAAAATTGGCCAATAGACTCAGTTCAGCTGCATATGCAATTAGAAGAATTAGGCAATTAACAGACGTGGCGACGGCTAAACTTGTATACTTTAGTTATTTCCATAGCATTATGTCATATGGTATACTACTGTGGGGTAAAGCAGCCGATATAAATACTATATTTATTTTACAAAAGAGAGCCATACGTTCTATTTATGGTATGGGTTCAAGAGAGTCATTACGTCAGTGTTTTAAAGATTCAAATATCCTCACCGTTACTTCACAATACATTTATGAGAATATCATGTATACACGGAAGAATTTAGAGAGTTTTAGAAAACTTAAAGACTGTACAAATAGAAACTTACGCAATAAAAATAAGCTAATTTTACCTAAATGCCGCCTGCACAAAGTCAGTAATTCATTCTATGGTAATTGCGTAAGATTTTATAATAAACTGCCAGAATCTGCACTAAATCTGACAGAGAGGCAATTCAAATCTTATATTAAACAATTTTTGTGTAAGAAAGCCTATTACAGGATAGACGAATTCATAGACGACAACATATCAAGTAAATAACTAGTTTATTAGCATACAACGTTATAATTTAATTTTCTCATTGCTTTCTTGATTTAATTGATTGATTTTAGAAATATGAAAGCGTAGCGGTTTTTGTATTGATTGCCGCATGCATTCTTATGTAAAATGTGAATACTATAACTATCGATAGCAATTGTAAGTAGCTTTGCCGTAGTCTAGTGTTTTGAGTAGTCATGCTCACTAAAATTTCCAGACTTGTGGCGGCGTGGTGGGCCGGGTCATTGGGCTCCATAAAATATGGTCGAGCGCAGTGATGGCTGGCTCATCCGTCATACTCGTGAACGGGTGCTGCTTGTAGGGACTGGTCTGCTCTAATCACTATGACTGATTTCCTCTTATTAATTGTTTAACCAGTTGGTTATATATTCAATATTTTTCCATTTGAGTATTTAATAGAATTAGTGCTAATTGGTGGTTTGTATTCACACACTTAAACTTAAAAATGTAAAGTAATAATAAAATTA
Organism: Achroia grisella; assembly: GCF_030625045.1. NCBI lineage: Eukaryota > Metazoa > Arthropoda > Insecta > Lepidoptera > Pyralidae > Achroia > Achroia grisella. The sequence goes on from NW_026712853.1 coordinate 48,006, forward strand.
TTTAAAAGAGCAACACGCAAGTTTCTTGCTCGTTCTTCTTGTGATGAGACAGCTTTCCGAACGAGCGGTAGATTAAAAAATGTAATGACTATTCAAAAGTGCTTCAATGTAAGTTTATTTGAATAAATGATTTTCTATTCTATTCTATTCTATTCTATTCTATAGCATGCACAAAAAATATTTTGTAATAATAAAGAAAATACATTTTAAATGTTGTTGTGTTAATTATTTATAAGATCTTACTATAATTGTTAGCTGCTTTACAATTTAGAAAGTATAATAGTTAATGTAAATTAAAATTAATTTAATACTTGACAACTTTTTGTTCGATTAAATTCATTTAATTATTAAAATAGTTAATTTAAAATATAACATAAATCCAAAACAAAAAAACATCTATGGCGGGAATCGCACCTTGAGCGTCCGTTTGGTAAGTTGATTTGAAATTCAAAGGCTTATTTCTTCGAAATTACTGGTCATTTTGTAATAATACTTAGGGTTCGCATACCCTTATCGGATACTACTACTACACGGAGTTTCGTCATAATAAAATATCTAGGTTAGGTATAATAAATTCATAATTAATAGACCGTTACGGTATCTGTATATATTCGGATCAAAACAAGTACTATGAAATAAGAACGAGTATATAAATTGATTAACACAAGTAATTGATTTTTGAAATATATTCAGAGCCAAAAAGTCTTCTTTCTTTATTTATGTACTTGTTAGATGCGACAGCGACTTTGTTTTATACTATACTATACTATGTGATGATTGATATACCTAAAATAAATAAAATATCTGAGGTTTGGACAAAAACTCAAAAGGTAATTTATATTGAAAAATTTATATATATATATATATATATAAATATCCCCTTGGGCACTTTGTGGCTCAGACGTGCCGTATAGGTAGTTTTTTGTTGATCCTTTTTCACTTGTTGATCCGGAGGCCTTTTGTTGATCTAATGCCAGATGACCATATATAAATGTTGATCCGTTTTGAGCCACAACTGTCACGACGAGTAATAATAATAATTAAGCGATTTATACACGATTTTATACAAATCCACCTTTTTGGCATACGAGCAGTTCTTGATCCAATTCAAACGGGCCAATCAGGGTGCAGCATTTGCCAAGGGCTTCCTCATTGGCATGTTTGGGCTACTACATTATGGCTACAGTAACTTAATAATGTCTAGCTAGTATTTCAAAAATAATAGTCTACCTAATCTAAATATTTATAGAAATCAGTCTGGAGTAACGTGACTCCAGATCAAACCTCAATACTTGTTATTTTTTGGATGGGAATCTTTTCTTTTGTAACAACGTTACTGAGCGAATAAAGAGAAGACGCAACGGCGGATCAGGGGGAGCGTCATGGAGGTCATGGGAGTCATGGGGGCGTCATGACTCTCCCCCCCCCCTTAGCCCAGAACTTAGGTAGACCACTAATTGAACTAAAAAATAATGAAACAGCAAATTTTTTTGCACGATCGGAGTGTTGGTGCAGTAGTATTAATTATAATTAAACATTGTTACTTAAAACATAACAGTTAAAGTACTATAACACTAAAAGCAAAATAGGTATTTTCAAAATACTTTTTCAAAATAAATTACCCTTTGAGTTTTTGTTCAAACCTCAGATATTATATTTATTTTAGGTATATCAATCAATACATAGTATAGCATAGTACAGTCTGTCTGTCTGTCTGTTTGTTCCGGCTAATCTCTGAAATAGCTGGACCGATTTTGACGGGACTTTTTTTGGCAAGTAGCTGATGTAATAAGGAGTAACTTACGCTACTGTTATTTTAGAAAAATAAAATAAAATTTCACGCGGACGAAGTCGCTGGGGCCAGCTAGTCTATAGATATACCGAGATTTAATGTTTAAGTTGCTATTATGTTATTGACAAAATTTTACTGTAATGTTACTATTACGTTATCCTACACAATTTGTATTATTTTGGATGAATAAATAAATAAATAAATAAATAATAATCTATACATCTATACATTTAATAAAAATTGGAGTGTCTGTTTGTAATATTAAAAAAACCGTTTTTTACTACATGCATATGAATATATATAAGGTACATATACCAAAATAACTATTTTTATAATTTTAGTCTGTCTGTCTGTCTGTCTGTTTGTTCCGGCTAATCTCTGAAATGGCTGGACCGATTTTGACGGTACTTTTTTTTGGCAGGTAGCTGATTTATAAGGAGTAACTTAGGTTACTTTTATTTTAGAAAAATAAAGTTAAATTCCACGCGGACGAAGTCGCGGGAACACCTTGTTTTTAATAAAAACATCTTTTTTGTGGTACTTGAGAATGTTGAAGCCTGTTGTTTGTAATATTGAAATAACCGTTTTTTACTACTTGCATATGAATATAAATACGGTACATACACCAAAATAACATATTTTACAATTTTTGTCTGTCTGTCTGTTTGTTCCGGCTAATCTCTGAAATGGCTAGACCGATTTTGACGGGACTTTTTATTGGCAGGTAGCTGATGTAATAAGAAGTAACTTAGGCTACTTTTATTTTAGAAAAATAAAGTTAAAAACCACGTGGACGAAGTCGCGGGAACAGCTAGTGTATAATATATTAGAGATACCTACGTGTTTTTTTATTGATGACTAGCTGTACACGGGATTTCGTCCGTGTTGAATTTAACTTTATTTTTCTAAAATATAAGAAGTTAAATTCCACGCGGACGAAGTCGCGTGTACAGCTAGTTGTCGGTAGTCTAGCGATTTATCTAGCACACCGCTTTGATTCCTGCTTGGTGGTCGAGGGTTCGATTCCTCGGACGCTGCAAACATTTGTATTCATGAGTATGATTGTTTGTAACGGTCTGGGTGTTTTCTATGTATAGATAATATATATGTATTTACGAAAAAAAACTTTGTATTTATATCAGTTGTCTAGTACCCATAACATAATCTTCAGCTAACTTAACTTGGGTCTAGATGAAGCTGTGTGAATTGTCCTGAGATTACTATTATTACTATAATAAATCTTTTCAAATCAGCCGATGTTTATTTTTGCCATAATACGTGCTGTTACCATGTGATAATATTACGTACGTACTTATTACTGTTTTAAATGTGATGCGATCATTATTTATATTTCCTTTGAATTAAAGACAAATGTAAGTATATATATATATACTTACATTTGCACACTTAGTTGATCCAGCCACGATCCGTAGATATTGCTGATTCCACTGTCTCTCTCTTTCTACCACTATAACGGTAGCGTGGCGGAACGGCAACATGTTGCCGTTCCGACCGAGACCATGCGTTGTTGCCAAATGTATTCGTCGATAGTAGTAGATACTTATACTCGATATATATTTTTTCAACAATTTCCTGCAATAGTGAATCCTTATCGGCATTTTTTTTAAATGCACAAAGATTTTTTGGCTCTGAATATATTTAAAAATCATTTACTTGTGTGTTGATGAATTTATATACTAGTACATGAAGTACCTAATACTTGTTTTGATTTGAATAGGTAGCGATATTATGAATTTATTATACGTAATCTAAAGATTTTGACGAAATAAAAGTAATTAGTTATCTGTTAACCTTGACTTCATGCTGGCACCAGTATTATCAGATGATGAACATACTCTTCGAAAACTTACAGCAGAAATATCGTGTTTGGACTCATTAGATAGGTCTCGATGAATAGAGTTTAAAAAACTTAAAATAAATGGTACTTTAGAAATAATGTATAAAAACCCCTTACGTAAAATTCAACCACTTTAAACTTAATAATAATAATAATTAGGAAAAGAGAAAAGCTATACATGCACTGAAAGTAATTGATGCCTTCCACACAATATTTTCAGTATTAAACAACTCTGTTTGTTCAGTAAAAGTGTAAATACACTGGTAACCTTTAATCATATTTTATATGCAAACATTACATATACAAACACTAAAGTTTTATTTCAGAATAGCCAGTAGTTTTCAAGAAATAAGTCTTTGAAATTGTACGTGTAACTTATATATATACCTACTAGTTTTTTCACCATAACAAACAACACCAATATGGCCTAGTTAGTAGTTTACCTGTGTACCAATTAATAATAATAGTAATCTCAGGACAATTCATACAGCTTCATCTAGACCCAAGTTAAGCTAGCTGAAGATTATGTTATGGGTACTGATATAAATACAAAGATTTTTTTCGTAAATACATACATATTATCTATACATAGAAAACACCCAGACCGTTACAAACAATTTAATAATAAGTTAATAGTTTAATAAGTACGTACGTAATATTATCACATGGTAACAGCACGTATTATGGCAAAAATAAACATCGGCTGATTTGAAAAGATTTATTATAGTAATAATAGTAATCTCAGGACAATTCACACAGCTACATCTAGACCCAAGTTAAGCTAGCTGAAGATTATGTTATGGGTACTGATATAAATACAAAGATTTTTTTTTCGTAAATACATATATATTATCTATACATAGAAAACACCCAGACCGTTACAAACAATCATACTCATGAATACAAATGTTTGCAGCGTGCGAGGAATCGAACCCTCGACCACCAAGCAGGAATCAAAGCAGTGTGCTAGCTAAATCGCTAGACTACCGACAACTAGCTGTACACCCGACTTCGTCCGCGTGGAATTTAACTTCTTATATTTTAGAAAACTAAAGTTAAATTCAACACGGACGAAATCCCGTGTACAGCTAGTCATCAATAAAAAAACACGTAGGTATCTCTAATATATTATACACTAGCTGTTCCCGCGACTTCGTCCACGTGGTTTTTAACTTTATTTTTCTAAAATAAAAGTAGCCTAAGTTACTCCTTATTACATCAGCTACCTGCCAAAAAAAGTCCCGTCAAAATCGGTCCAGCCATTTCAGAGATTAGCCGGAACAAACAGACAGACAGACAAAAATTGTAAAATATTTTATTTTGGTGTATGTACCGTATTTATATTCATATGCATGTAGTAAAAAACGGTTTTTTCTATATTACAAACAGACACTCCAATTTTTATTAAATGTATAGATGTATAGATTATTATTTATTTATTTATTTATTTATTCATCCAAAATAATACAAATTGTGTAGGATAACGTAATAGTAACATTACAGTAAAATTTTGTCAACAACATAATAGCAACTTAAACATTAAATCTCGGTATATCTATAGACTAACTGGCCCCAGCGACTTCGTCCGCGTGAAATTTTATTTTATTTTTCTAAAATAACAGTAGCGTAAGTTACTCCTTATTACATCAGCTACTTGCCAAAAAAAGTCCCGTCAAAATCGGTCCAGCTATTTCAGAGATTAGCCGGAACAAACAGACAGACAGACAGACAAAACTTGTAAAATATGTTATTTTGGTGTATGTACCGTATTTATATTCATATGCAAGTAGTAAAAAACGGTTATTTCAATATTACAAACAGACACTCCAATTTTATTTACATGTATAGATGTATAGATTAAAAAAAAAAGTAACAGTCATAAGGCTAGTCGTATGCCTAATATATATAATAATGTAATAAATTCATTTAAACAGAAATTGCGGGAACATTATTTAAATTTGTAACTTTTTTACTGTCCTTCTCCTTTTTTCACATCTTTCTGTTATATCCATATAGTTCTCTCTATATTTTCTGATTTTCTTACTTTCAATTTGAGACTGTACTTATAATTTGATTATCGGATCATTATGTATTTACTTATATATAATATTTATACATTTATGGGTTATATTTAGATATATATTTATGTATGTATATTGTTATTTTTTTATAGAAATGTATATTTTGCTTATCTTTATTATCTTTATAAATCTTTTTTTGACATTTCTTATTTATATTAGTGCACCGCCAATAATCTTTCGCTGCACCACTCATGGTTGCCTGGTAAATAACGCGGCAAAATATTAAGTCCGCCACATGTACAAATTTTTTTGTGCATTAAAGTTAAAGAAATAAAAAAATACAATACTGTTTAATGAAAATGCGTGTTGTCTAGTGCTTTGAGATGTATCAAAATAAGGTCAACAAAAAAGTCCGTGATGGTATATGTCTATCTCTTAAGGATAACCAACAATAACCATTTTTTATCTTTTACATTTTACGGGATTTTTTTATCGTATGTTTCCCTTAAAATCATGTAAACTATGTTATTATGTCATAATCTAAAGAAATAATAATATTTTATAGTGACATATCCACTATAAAATACCAAAAAGTAGCAATGTAATTCGTTACGCGCGAATCAGGTGTTATAAGGTCAAAGGTCGGTGCACCCCGCGTATTTGATAAATAGTGCTTCTCTGGATGTCTTTAAGAGAAAATGGCAGTATGTACGTGTATATGTACAAGTCCTTAAGTGTTAAGTTTTTCAAATGTACATACAGTAAAGAATAAATATTTTTAAGTACAGTACTTACGTACATTAATATAATGCCTACTTTTTACATGTATCTATTGTTATCAAAATTAAATTATAAGTTCTTAACTTGACCACGACTATGTGACCCTCTCTTGGCGCCAAAACGAGTGAAAAAATGAACAGCATACGACGACGACGCAGTACCTATAGAGTGGAGCAACTGCTTATTCAGTTTTATTCAACTATTTAGTCCCTCCACCGTTACAATGAATGGAGGCGGATATTACAATGTACGTAGCATTGCGAATATAAAATATCTATATTAGGTATAATAAATTCATAATTCATAGGCCGTTACGGTATCAGAGCCAAAGTCTTCTTTCTTTGTTTATGTACTGTTAGATGCGACAGCGACTTTGTTTTTATATTACTATGTAATGATTGATATACCTAAAATAAATAAAATATCTGAGGTTTGGACAAAAATTCAAAAGGTACTTAATTTTTAAAAAGTATTTTGAAAATACCTATTTTGCATTTAGTATTTGAAATACAAAACACAAAACTATTTTTGTTTTTAGAGTGACATTTCTATGAATTCACTGTCGATAGCGAGCGGTGCGATGGAAAAAGATAACCGTTTATAAAAATATAATAAATAACCCTGGACAATTAACACAGACTGATACTGAACTGATATAAATAGATATTTTTATTTTGTAAATACATATATAATATACATATAAAACACCCAGACCGATGAAAACAATCGATGACCGATGAGTACAAATGTTTGCATCGTGCGAGAAATCGAACCCGCGGCCATCGGATGTAAAGCGGTGTGACCACCGAGGCAGTCGAAATATATAAATAATCTTATGAATTTAATTTATTCTAATTTGTTTATGTGCGCGGGGTGCGGTGTACGGTGCTCCCCCTGCCTCCACCGTTGCTGGAGCTTGCATGTATGGAGCATTGCGAATATAAAATATCTAGATTAGTAAATTCATAATTGATAGACCGTTACGGTATCTATATATATTCGGATTAAAATAAGTATCGCAGTAAGGACCAGTATATAAAGTGATCAACACAATTAACTGATTTTTGAAATATATATACAGAGCCAAAAAGTCTTTGTGTATTCAAAAAATATCTAATTTGTTTGTGTGCGCGGGGTGCGGTGTACGGTGCAGGGGGGACCCTGCCTCCACCGTTGCTGGAGCTTGCATGTATGGAGCATTGCGAATATAAAATATCTACATTAGTAAATTAATAAAGTCATAATTGATAGACCGTTACGGTATCTATATATATTCGGATGAAAGTAAGGATCGCAGTAAGGACGAGTATATAAAGTGATCAACATAATTAATTGATTTTTGGAATATATTCAGAGCCAAAAAGTCTTTGTGTATACCAAAAATTTAGCCGTTCGGAGCCATTCAGTCACGAATTATTAGTAAAAAAAGTGTCGAGTATATCGTACTATCGACGAATATATATGGCCGCATCGCAAAATAGAATGCGACGTTGCCATACCGCCTGAGATATACGCGATAGAGGTCAAGTTATTCAGTGCAAAAGGTGGAATCAGCAAGTGTGTAGGTTGTGGCGTGATCAACAAAGTGCCCAAAGAGGTGTTTATATATATATATATATATATTGTTAGGAATGACCTCTAAATTTAATTAAATAAAAGAAACTTATAACAAATCGTATAATTAATTTTAACAAAATCAGTAAAAGAACTTATAAAGCAAACACGGTATGATACGGAGATTCGTTCGAGAGCACGTCTGTCGACCAAAAGAGGCCGCACACCGGGTTTCGCAGCCTTTTATAGACGCGCCGCACGACGGTGGCGCCACCACAGGAAGTTACACCTAACACGGCCTCTCCTGACGGAGCATCGTCCCCGATGCTTTCTGGTTAGGGCGCGTCGTCTGGTCCGACTGCTAATCTTATGCGCTCTGTCCAGGCTGAAGGTATTCTCAGGGCTATTGCTCGGAAACGAGTCAACAGTGACTCTTCACAACCTGTGAACCATAAGTTAGTGGTAATCATTTTATTTTTGGAAGTAGGATCATGTTGCCTCACAAGGACTAATCTAAATCTGATCTAAGCATGTATACATAGAAGCCACAAAGCTTTACACGAGAGGTAACCTATAACACACTACGCTATACAGAGCCTTACACGAGATGTATCCTATAACAAGCTGGATGCTGCACAAAGCCTTACACTAGGTGAATCATACAACGCGCTCGATGGTACACAAAGCCTTACACGAGGTTTATTTTAACACATTCGATGCTGCACAAAGCCTTACACGAGGTGTATCTTATAACACACTCGATGCTGCACAAAGCCTTTTACGAGGTGTATCCTATAGCACCCTCGATGCTGCACAAAGCCTTATATGAGGTGCTTACCTATTACACACTCGACGCTGCACAAAGCCTTACACGAGGTGTATCCTATAACACGCTCGATGCTGCACAAAGCCTTACACGAGGTGTTACCTAAATACTTTACGATAAAATTTATCTCAAAAATACAAATGCCATTAGAAAAACTCAGATTCCTTTTTGACTCTACACTATTTTGACTCTGTATAGGTTAGAACAATAGAGAAAGCATTTATGTGTACGAGAATATATTTGTATTTGTTACATTTTATGTACTGCATCATAAGGTATTGAAAGTATAGTGGACCTGGACATTGGGTGGAGAGGAACGTGATATAAGGTATAAGGTAACATGTTTACACATTAAACAAACAATTCCGTGCCCTATAGTATTTCTTTACAAGATGGACCCTACTTTGAAACCGTCAACTAATTTGAACTCGACAACGTTTCCACGTCAATATGGTCAACACGTAGTCTTTAGAAATATAACAATCGCGACCTTTTCCTATAGAGATATGTTAATAATTATTTTCTTTAAGATTTATTTTCTTTATATATCGCAAACTATTCAACTGCCCTTGTACAAGTAGTTTCATCATCAGCAGCATATGCTACTACGATTCGTGAGGTTATTAAAAGGATTTCGATGCGTGAGATATGAACTAACCTTTACGATATTCAAACGTCAAATCACGATCCTGTAGGCACATTCACCAGCGCACTACCCTAGGCAAGAGATCCTCGTATAATTTTCAGGGCGTTGCAGTTAGTTACTACCCTAAAATGTTTTCCGATGAGATGACGATGTTGCAACGCCTTGACAACAGCAAGTATCTCGAGCTCAGGAGTAGTACCTTGGATCTGCACATATTGTAAAGCTACTGCGTGTATGCGTCCGTCTTTTCCTATTTGAATTAGTACCGTAACCTAGTGCACTTGCATCCGTATGGACTTCAGTCCGTAAATAGTCAAAGATAAGCAACGCGGATTGACTAGCCAATATAGAGATGATCTCATCTCTCTAGTTTCTATTCTTTTCTCCGTTAAAATTTCAAGAGGCGATTTGGGTGTATCACGGGATATACCGAAAAAGATAGCTGACCAGTATCACTAAATAATATCAACTAAATATTGCACAAACCATGTCAGCTCTCCTTAAATGTTATTGTTTGCATTTGATCAGTTCATTTTTATTATACATCGTCTCAACCGACAACATCGTATTCCGCAACAAGCAGCTTCGACAGTTTTTGGTATCCAAAACTACTACGCGGCATTTATTTTCTCTGTCCGTCATACACATGAACGAGGACTGCTTGTAGGGACTTTCCTACTCTAACACCGCTTTAATCTTATTTACTTAATCAACCAATTGATTGCGTATTTAATATTTAGATTTTAATGATTTAGTACTAATTCGCAGTTTGTACCCACACATTTGAACCTAAAATGTACAGTTACCACAAGTGTTCAAAAAAAGCAACAGACTTAGTCTTCCTCGCTCGTTCCTTATACGATAAGATAGTTCACGCGGAAGATTCAAAAATAAGTATTACTTGATGAATGAATGAAGTGCTCAAATTGAAATTTGTTTGAACGAAGAATCCATCATTTTCTTTTTGGATACGTTCGGCCTGACCTGACTCTTACAAATAGTTCCAGTCTCCTAGGATACACAACCTCAGGAGCGAGGTAATTACACTTAGCGGAAATTAATTGTAAACCTGGATTTTCACACGTATGCTTAATTTATAACCGTAAAATAATTTATATGGTCGATTCGGTAATTAACCGTCGTACCTACATAACGCTACTTCGTTAACAAGTAGTCGAATGTGTATCTCTATACGGTATTGACCATAGCTGTGACTGAGCCACTAAAAAGTATTCAGAATGTTTATTCATTAAGACTACAAATTTTCTTTTTCATCACCACGGAACGGTGTATTTATCAATTGAAGTCGCGCTATCGATTCACTACGCGCTATATTATTTTCAAAAGAGCGGTTTCTAAAAATACGCTAAAAATCGTTCTTTCGTATACGCAATGTCTTTTCAATATTAAAAATATCATTACCAATGAGTACCGACGTCTTTAAGATAATCACAAGGTACTAAGAAGTTACTTCTTGTGAGATGTTATGAATTTTGCAGATAAAGTAAGAAAGTAATCAAACCGCATATCCGTTTCGTCTAAACAGCATAATATGTGCACCTTACAACCGAAAACGATCATTTGATTTAAAAGAAGTTGAACTACTATCGTACTAAACGTCTGTGGGTACCCGCATATTACGGCGCGATAATTTCGTCGCGATGTGCATTATCACTAGTCCAAGTCACGGCGAAAACTTGCGTTAGCCTAATTCAGATTATTTCTTTGTAAAGTAAGCGTATTCAGTATGACCTATATTCTTACAAAACGCATATGCGATTTTGTCCGTAGGTTATCTTTCAAAAGAACTAAATTTACTTCTATACTACCCGACTATATTGCAACTATAGCACCGTATTTGAGAATCTACTTCTATACTACGTAGTTTGCTATCATATATGACCAAGTATGATCATCACTAGCTCACTCACGTTACTACGCACTTGCTTCACCTTTTAACAACAAAACTGACACCGTCTGTCGGTTCACTGAATGACCACGATCTACTTCATCGCAACTATTCGTCAATGTTGCGCATACTTAAAAGTATGAAATATAAAAATGGAAAGATCTCACCAGATTCATGACATTTAAGCGTCGGCAAGACGTTTCGTAATGTCTGTTGAGGTAGCAACCGATCGCGCCACCGCACCAGGTGCGCTCGTTGGCGCCGTGTTGGCGGGTCTGGCTGGCGCGCCGACTGTCTGCGCGGGCGGCGACAGCGCGGCGGGGCCGGTGCCGGCGCAGGCACGTCGTCAGCATCTACGTCGGCAGCTATATGCGAACCCCTGTTTCGCTGAGCTACCGCACGTTGTTCCAGCGACACCAATTGTTGAGACTTGCGTCCATTAACGCTGCCAGTTCACCTATATTTGATAGGTGGAGAACGGAGACGCGTGCTCTCGTAACGATGGGCGTTTTCTACTCGACATGTAATCAATCCTTAGTCAAAAATGTTATTCGCGACCAAAAATGGCCTCGAATCCCACCTCTGATGTTAGGAGTATCCTCTAAATTTAATTAAATAAAAGAAACTTATAACAAATCGTATAATTAATTTTAACAAAATCAGTAAAAGAACTTATAAAGCAAACACGGTATGATACGGAGATTCGTTCGAGAGCACGTCTGTCGACCAAAAGAGGCCGCACACCGGGTTTCGCAGCCTTTTATAGACGCGCCGCACGACGGTGGCGCCACCACAGGAAGTTACACCTAACAATATATATTTAACACATATTTATGGATAGTGACTCTGATAATTCTTTTTATTCCGTATCGTATTCATCTAGTGAAGATAGTTTTCACAGCACACCTATTCCGTTAGATGAATTCTTAAATACTACTTTTACTGACCTCCCCAGGAACTTTAATGCAGTTCACATAAATGCACAAAGTATTCCTGCACACTTTACCGAAATGCTTGCTACATTTAATATAAATAATCTCCATGCTATCTTCGTTTCCGAGTCATGGCTGAAGCCATGTCTTCCTTCTATCTCCTACACATTACCTGGTTTCCACTTAATACGTTGTGATCGCACTGGTAGGGGTGGTGGTGGTGTAGCCATATACCTTCGTTCCGATATTCCCTTTATTTTAATTAATTCCTCTCTCTGCACAAATCCTTGTAATGAATCTGAACATCTTTTTATCGAACTAACGCTTTCTCATTCTAAAATCCTTCTAGGTGTTTTTTATAGCCCACCTACCGTTGATTATTTCCTCTCTTTTGAAAAACTCCTCGAAGACCTTATACCTACCTATAAGCATACTATCATTATGGGTGATTTCAACACTTGCCTTTTAAAAAATGACTCCCGTGCGAATCGCTTTAAATGTCTAGTCAATGCTTGTAACCTAAATATCCTACCCCTCCAAGCCACCCACTTCTTTCCTAGCTGCATTCCTTCCTTGCTTGACTTAATCCTAGTCTCATCACCTGATCACGTTGCTAAATTTGGTCAACTTCCTGCAGATGCTTTCTCTTTCCGCAATCTCATTTTCCTTTCCTATAAAATTCGCCCTCCTAAATTTAAACGTAAGATCCTTATGCAGCGCAATTTTGGTACCATTGACATAGATTGCTTGTGTAGGGACGCGTCGGAATGTGACTGGTCTGGTATAGGTACTCTATCTAATATCAATGATCAAGTTGAACATTTCAATAAACTGGTTTTAAACCTTTACGACAGACATGCTCCTATTCGCCCTGTCAGGGTTAAGCATTTGCCTGCTCCCTAGCTTACGGATGAGATCAAGACCTTCATAACTAAAAAAAACAACGCTAAGTCTAAGTTTAAGTCGGATCCATACAAATATCGGGATGCTTATATTAGGGCCAGGAATCTCTGCAATAGGGTGTGTAGAGAGGCTCAACGACACCACATTCAAAAATCTGTCGAAAATGGTGATCCAGCCAAAGTCTGGAAATTTCTTACGTCACTAGGGGTTGGTAAAAAGAAAAGTTTTTTTTTTTTTTTTTTTTGTGGGTAGCTGTGAAACACAACAGACGTAAAATTACACCTCTTTGTTTTAAATTTATTTATTAATTATTTAAAAGAAAAAGTTTTAATTTTATTTACATGAATTTGTAAATCTAATCTATTATCTACCTGCTGTGATAATTTTCCTTTCATTCTTCACTTCAAATCATTTCAAATGGACACACTGCACACTACAATGGCGGGTATGATGGAGCACTTTAATAAGACTATGGCTGAGTTCCAAAACCAGCTGAAGGCAAACAACACACCAGCTACAGTGCCTTCGCTTGAATCTGACTTTGTCACTTTCCGGAGCTTTATAACAACTGCACTCACTAGTCTTCAGAAGCAAGTGGAAATAATTGCCCGCCAACAAGAACAGATGGAGATGCGTAGTAGACGCAAAATGTTGTTGCTGCATGGAGTGCCAGAGTCACAACGGGAATCTGTAGCCCAGGTGGTAGCGAAGGTCGTCATAGACAGGCTGGACATTGGAGACTTCACCACAGGACATATCTCTCGGTGTCACCGTCTTGGTCGTACATTGAAAGACAAGCCTCGCCCGATAGTTGTGAAGTTCCGTGACTTAGACATCAGGAATGAGGTATGGTATGCCAAAACTAAACTTAAGGGCAGCGGGATCACCATGTCAGAATTTCTGACTGCGGCCAGACACAGTGTATTCATGGCAGCTCGACAACACTTTGGCATCAAAAACTGTTGGTCGCATGACGGTTTCATCGTCGTCGCTGATGGGGATGGTACAAGGCATCGCATAAGTTGTTCTGGTGAGCTGAGCAAGCTAATTAGCTCATTGCCGGCCTCAACAGTCCAGTCTGCATCGACCCCAGTCATTGCCAAAGACCCTGCCGTTACTACGATTCGATCAAAACGCCATAGAAAGTAGAATTGTTTGTTATTATTGTATGTCGAGTATTTCTTTATTACTTATTCACTGTAGTATATACTTTTTCAATTTAGTTTTACCTCAGAAACTCATAATTATTACGCTACCTACGAATTAATTTTGTTTTTCTTTTATATGTAAACATGTCAATAAGTAAAATATTAAAATCCTTATGTCTAATCAAAACTGTCAACTAAATGTCAAGTGTAGTGTCATTGTTTATCATGTCAAGTTTAAATGTCGTTGTCTGTGTTCATTAGTGTTGTCAGTACGTAAAATAATCACTTAGAGACGTTCCGTTGCACGTTCATTGTTTTTTTGTTTTGTTTATGCATATTAAAGGTTGAAAAATTTAATATGTAAAAATATTAATTAGAGATCTTTATGTGCAGGTAGATAATATTTTTTAAAAATTGTTAATTAATTTAAATTTTTTAAAAGTTATATTTATTTAGTTATTTGTTTATTATTTTTAATAATTAGTATGTAAATATATGTTGGAAGAACATTACTCTTCATTTTCGAGTGCGACATCTAGTTATAATTCTACGTATAATGATTTTATTCCCCTTAATGAGACTTTAAATATTAACTTTGAGAATACTGTAAAAAATTTTAATGTGGTGCATATTAATGCTCAAAGCATTCCGGCCCATTTTCCTGATTTTCTAACATCTTTTAATGTCGAAAATTTACATGCTATCTTAATTTCAGAATCATGGTTAAAACCTTGTCTTCCATCTGTCTCCTATTCCTTGCCCGGTTTTAACCTGATTCGTAATGATCGTGTCAAGGGGGGTGGTGGTGGAGTTGCCATATATCTTCGTGACTATATTTCTTATAAAATTATCCTCTCCTCTGATATATCCAACCCTTCTCTAGAACCAGAATTTCTTTTTATTAATGTTGATTTCTTGCACTCTAAAACTCTTTTAGGTGTTTTTTATAGTCCCTCATCTTCCATTGATTATTTCTCTTTCCTTGAAAACACCCTCGAAAATCTTATCCCCTCCTTTCATCATACTATTATTATGGGCGATTTCAACACATGTTTACTCAAAACTGACTACCGTGCTAACCGCCTTAGATCTCTTGCTGATTCCTGTAATCTGAATATTCTACCTCTACAGCCGACTCACTTCTTTCCAAACTGTAATCCTTCCCTATTAGATCTTCTGTTTGTCTCCTCCCTTAATCATGTTGCTAGGCATGGTCAGTGTCCTGCAGATGCGTTCTCCTACCACAATCTCATTTTTCTTTCTTACAAAATCCGTCCTCCTAAACCTAAACATAAAGTCTTAATGCGGCGTAGTTTTGGTGGCATTGATCAGGTAAGATTGCGTAACGATGCGTCTGCTGCGGACTGGGTGGCTATTCACAATGCAACATCAGTGGATGACCAAATTAGTTTATTTAACTCGCTTTTATTGGAACTCTACGACCGACATGCTCCTGTTCGTCCAGTACGGGTTAAACATCTCCCTGCTCCGTGGTTGACAGATGAGATCAGGGCTCTGCAGGTTAAAAAAAATAAGGCCAAAGCGAAGTTCAGATCCAATCCTGAGAAATATCGTGAATATTACATTCAAGCAAGGAATCTCTGCAATAGGGCTTGTAGGCATGCTCAACGTCGCCACATTCACAAATCAGTAGAGAATGGTGATCCAGCCAAAGTCTGGAAATTTCTCAGAACATTGGGAGTTGGGAAAGCTCAAAATTTGACAAACTGCGATTTAGACTTCGAAAGCCTTAACAGGCACTTCTGTTCTTCCGTTGCCTTTGACAACAATGATAAATTAAGCACGCTAAATGTTCTTTCCACTTTGTCAACTCCTGATATTTCTTCCTTTTCTTTTACTCAATTTTCCGATTGTGATGTTAAGAGAAACATACTTGCTGTATCGTCGAATGCCATCGGTAATGATAACGTCAGTCGTGATATGATAATTCCTATCCTTGATATCATTCTTCCAACCATTACTTTTATCTTAAATTTTTCTATATCATCTGCCATCTTCCCGACCTCTTGGAAAGACGCGCTTATAATTCCTCTCTCCAAAACCAAAAACCCGCTGAATTTTTCAGACTATCGACCCATTTCCATTCTTCCATTCCTCTCCAAAGTTTTAGAACGGCTTGTCCATAATCAAATATACAATTTCCTTTCTACAAATAATCTTCTAAATCCTCTTCAATCTGGTTTCCGCCCTGGTCATAGCACGACTACAGCTCTGATCAAGATTACCGATGACATTCGACTTGGTATGGACAAATCGCAGCTGACAGTGCTAACATTATTGGATTTCAGTAATGCGTTCAATACCGTAGACTTTGACATCTTACTCAGTTTGCTACGTACTCTTAACATATCTCCAACGGTGATTGAATGGTTTCGTACTTACCTGTATGGGCGCCGGCAGTGTATTCGTATTGATGATATTAGTTCATCCTGGTGTACAACGACTGCGGGCGTACCTCAGGGTGGCGTATTATCTCCTCTTCTCTTCACTTTATTTATCAATTCTATCACACTTCATCTTCGTTCATCCTACCACCTCTATGCAGATGACCTTCAAATTTATTCACAAGCTGATCTGCCTAATATTAGCGATGCTATTCACGATATAAATCTGGATCTCGCCTATATATCTGACTGGAGCAAAGCTTATGGCCTTATATTAAATCCTAAAAAAAACACAGTGTATAATTATTGGAAGTTCGTATTTTACTTCTAGATTAGACTTCAATCATCTACCACCAGTTACCTTTGATGGCCATGACATTAAATATTCCGTTCAGGTCAAAAATCTTGGAATTCTTTTTGATGAAAATTTGTCTTGGTCACCACAAATTACACAGTTAAGTCGGAAAATGTTTGCAGCCGTCGGAAGCATTAATAGGTTGCGGAACTTCCTACCAGTGGATACCAAAATTGCGCTAGCAAATTCCTTGTTACTTCCAATCCTAGATTATGCGGATTCCTGCTATGTAAATCTCACTGAAGAACAATTAAATAAACTTGAGCGACTCCAAAATATGTCCATACGATTCATATTTGGTCTCCGTAAGTATGACCACATTTCCAATTTTCGCAATCAACTCAAGTGGCTTCCCATTCGTCTTCGCAGGAATTTTCACATACTATGCCTTCTTTACACCATTCTTTTCCAACCCTCTACTCCAGAATATCTAAAAACAAATTTTTTATTTCACTCTAAATCCCCCGGTTCTGCTTTGCGTAGCACCAGAAGCCTTTGTCTGACGATCCCTGCTCACTCCTCTACATATTATTCCAACTCTTTCACTGTCCAAGCCATTCGCCTTTGGAACTCTCTACCACTCTCCATTCGATCCGCTCAATCTCATACAATATTTAAAAATCGTCTAAGGTCTCATTATCTGTCCCTATAGCAAATTTTTTTTTTTTTTTCCCTATTTAACTCTGAAATCTTCCAATATATTGAATATATGTATGTATATTTATTTATATATATATATATGTATGTCTATTAATTAGTTTGATAATTCTAGTGTCTTGTGTGTGTGTGCCATCTACCTCTTCTGTGTATGTTAGTCCTATCTTGCAGGTTGTCTGTAAGAAATTGCTTATAGCGATAAGACCGCCTTTTGTTCATAATTTTCTATTTATTGTTTTTCTTTTTCTTATTGTATTTCTTCTATGTGCACAATAAAGAGTTTATTATTATTATTATTATTATTACTTTACGTAACCTTTCCAAAATTTCCAACTCTAATTATACTCCTTTTATCTTCGATCAATTGACCGATTGTGATGTTGAGAAGAGCTTGCTCTTAATTTCTTCGAATGCCGTAGGTACCGATAGCGTTAGTCGTAATATGATCTTGCCTATCCTTGATATCCTTTTACCCACCATTACCTTAATCTTTAATACGTCTCTTTCGTCAGGTACGTTTCCTTCAGTTTGGAAAGATGCGTTTATTGTTCCTCTTCCTAAAAAGAAAATTCCTAGCTCATTCGCAGACTACCGTCCTATTTCTATACTCCCTTTCCTATCCAAAGCTCTAGAACGATTAGTTCAACAAAAGCTTAATTCGTTTCTGTCCAAAAATAATCTTCTGAATTCTTTACAATCCGGTTTCCGCCCTGGTCATAGTACGACTACCGCTCTCGTGAAAATCACTGACGACATTCGTTTCGGTATGGAGAACTCTAAACTTACTGCTCTCACTTTACTTGACTTCAGTAATGCTTTTAATACTGTAGATTTCGATGTTCTATTAGGTCTATTATCCTCTCTCAACATATCTCCAATGGCAATTGACTGGTTTCGTAGTTACCTGTTGGGGCGTCGGCAGCGTATTCGCATCGATGACGTTCTGTCTGCATGGTGTGACACGTCTGCTGGCGTCCCTCAGGGTGGTGTCTTATCTCCTCTTTTATTCGCCGTATTTATTAGCTCAATCACTTCCAAACTTCAATCTTCCTACCACCTTTATGCAGATGATCTCCAAATTTACTCTCAAGCAACCCTGGGTGATATTAGTCAAGCCATTACTAATATTAACGAAGATCTTGCTCGCATATCTGTTTGGAGCAAATCTTACGGTCTCGTAGTGAACCCCAAGAAGACACAAGTTATTCTTATTGGTAGCCCGAGGTATATTTCTAAAATCACTTGGAATGACCTTCCGCCTGTGGTTCTCGATGGGGTTCTAATAGAATACAGTAAATCTTGGAATTATCCTTGATAATACTTTGTCTTGGTCTCATCAAATTTCCGAGGTTAGTAGGAAAATGTTAGCAGCAACAGGTGCCTTGAACAGATTGCGTAATTTTCTTCCCCTTGACACCAAAATTGCACTTGCTCACTCCTTGCTCCTTCCTATCCTTGATTACGCTGACTCCTGTTACTTGGATCTCACTGAGGAGCATTAAACAAACTTGAGCGTCTTCAAAATTTATGCATTCGCTTCATATTTGGTCTTCCCAAATATGATCACATTTCACAGTTTCGTATTCAACTCAAGTGGCTCCCAATCCGTTTTCGTCGCAATCTACATATCCTATCTCTCCTTTATAACATTCTTTTTAACCCCGCCACTCCTGATTACCTTAAAAATTGCTTCCTATTTCTCAGTGAGAGTAGTTGTCATTCCTTGCGCAGCGTAAACAATCTCCGTCTTAGATTTCCCAATCACTCCACTTCCTTCTATTCAAAATCATTTTCTGTCCAGGCTGTTAGGTTGTGGAACTCGCTTCCCGCTCCTATTCGGTGCGCTCGATCTCTTGCTAGCTCTAAAGCATCAGTAAAAACTCATTTCCTTTCCCTTTAGTTCTACTTTTCCTTTTTCTTATAGTCCCTTTCTTTCCTTCAAACTTTTCATGGATATGTGTATTATTAAGTTTATGTATGTTTATGTAGGTATGTACAGATGTATGTCTATATATATTTGCATGTATTATTTATACCTATCTTAGTTGTGTTGTCATTTGTACCACCTACTCTTTTTCTTATATTTTCACTGTCTACCTAAAGGTTGCCTGTAAGAGATTGCTTAGCGATAAGGTCGCCTTTTGTACTCGTCATTGTTATACATATTTTTATGGTAATTAATATTTTCTGTAACTGGTGCAAAAAAGTGTAAAAATAAAATAAAATAAATAAATTTCATTTTAGAAATACTCTCTGTAGAAACAGCTACCTATGACCTTATCCATATGTATTCTATTCCTAACAAAGACAACCTTACCATTATTCCCAAATCTAAATACCTAGTACTTGGAAAGGGAGAGTACACGTACATAGATGAAGATTGTCGCAGCATCACCGAAGACGAACACATCTGCAAGCAGTTGAAACTAAAATCCTTACAAGACGCTGGAGATTGTATCACAGCAACAATAGAACACAAAATCAACCACGAATCTTGTCCATATGCAAAAATGATGATAAAAAAGGGAAAGTTACAAAATATTAGTCCTAGTAGCTGGCTTCTTATCACCAACACTCAAGAGGTCCTGAAAGTAACATGTGGTACTGAAATAACGTATCACACCCTCAACGGAGTACATCTCATCGCTATCCCCAACGAGTGTTACGTGCAAGTTTTAAATAAAACCCTACAAACTCATAGCAATACTGTAACCAAGACATTATTCCATTACCAAAGCAGGAGGCAATAAGAACAGATGAAATTCAAGCAAAAATACAACTAGAAGACATCTCCTTAGACAATATACATGAACTCATAAAAACAGCGCATTATATACAAGATGATGTGGATAATAATGAGACTTTCATATCACTAAAACCAAGTTGGACTACCATCGCCCTATACCTCCTTGGGTTAGGCTATTTGAGCTGGAAATTAATTACATATATAACTACCCGAAGGAAGAAGATGGCCGTAGACCAGATTGCTAGACCAACCCCGCAGAAGAACAGCGAGACGCGGTTCTATCTAAAGGAGGGAGGAGTTACCATGGCGTAACGCCTGGTAAATTGCTGAGTGTGGCACAATAAGCTGACACCGCTACCGGGAACAGCAAATTACCAAGAATATTGACACCTAACATCAATTATTAATTGTGACATTTTACACTAGTCTTATTAGATCATTAGACATAATTATACATTTTGTACTTTAATAATTTCATTGTTTTAATTAAATAAAATATATTTTTAAAAGGCATATATCGCCCGCCGTAACATAAGTCCATGCATGTTATTATTTTTAACCTTAATTCTAAATGCGCCTTTTTAATTGTATTCGTGTTGTAGTTTATTTTTACTAGCCTATCTTAATTTTTAATTGTAATGAAATTGTTGTGATAAGTAATTTTTAACTTTATATAATGACTGGCGGGTGGATATAAGTTTATATAACTTAATTTTGTTATAATTTACATATCATATTTTTTTATATTTTATATATTATATAAAGATAGATATTTTTTATTATAATTTATTGTCATAAGTAAAATAGCGTACGGTTAAATACGACATGCAGGATGATAATTTTCACAGTATTCCCATTCCTTTACATGAAACATTACATACTACTTTTTCCGGCGTTCATAAAAATTTTAATATTGTATATATTAATGCACAAAGCATACCGGCTCATTTCCCTGATATGTTGGCAACGTTTGATGTAAGTAATATACACGCTATTTTCATCTCCGAGTCCTGGTTGAACCCCTGTTTGCCTTCCGCAAGTTATTCTTTACCAGGTTTTGTTCTCCTACGCAATGATCGTATTGGCAAGGGCGGTGGTGGAGTTGCAATCTATTTACGTACAAATATTCCCTACAAAATAGTGTATTCCTCAAATAACCTGAATCCATCCCACGAAGCTGAGTATCTCTTCGCCGAAGTTAGTCTCTCCCACACAAAAATTCTTATTGGTGTATTTTATAGTCCTTCTTCCGCCATTAACTACTTCTCCTCATTAGAAAACCTACTAGAAAATTTAACCCCATCCTATGAGCACACTATCATTATGGGTGATTTTAACACATGCTTACTTAAGAATGACCACCGCACAAACTGTCTTAGGGCTGTAGTGAACGCTTGCAATCTCGACATCTTACCTCTACAAGCTACTCATTTTTTTCCAAATTCCATTCCCTCTTTGCTAGATCTAATTTTAGTATCTCGTCCGGATTTTGTTGGGACTCATGGCCAGTGTGCTGCAGATGCGTTCTCCTGTCATGACCTCATTTTCCTCTCTTATAAAATTCGACCTCCTAAACGTAAGCACAAAATCCTCTTGCAGCGTAATTTTGGTGCTATTGACTTAGAATGCCTGCGTAAGGATGCTTCGGAGTGTGATTGGGATTCTTTGGATGAGGCTGCTTCAATCAGTGAGCGGGTAGAATTATTTAATTCCATTATTACCGAGCTGTACGATCGTCACGCTCCCGTACGACCAGTTCGCGTTAAGCACTTACCGGCACCTTGGCTAACAGAAGAAATAAAATCATTACAAGCTAAAAAAAATAGAGCTAAGGCAAAATTTAAGTTGAACCCAGACGTCTATCGGGAACAGTATATTAGAGCTAGGAATCGCTGCAATAAGGTGTGTAGAGAGGCACAACGTCGGCACATTCACTAATCTATAGAGAATGGCAATCCGACTAAAGTCTGAAAATTTCTAAAATCTCTTGGGGTCGGGAAAAATAGCGTCACCAATTCTATCGATTTAGATATCAACAGCCTTAATAGGCATTTCTCTTCTTCAGTTGCAATCAATAGCAACATCAATCGAATACCTTAAATCAACTTTCCTCAATTCCAACCCCAACCATTTCATCTTTTTCTTTCAGTTCAGTTACGAATTGTGATGTTGAGAAGAGCTTACTCTCAATTACATCTGATGCTGTCGGTACAGATGATATCAGTCGTGCTATGATTCTACCTATCCTTGATATTATCCTTCCTATTATCACAACTATTTTCAATATATCCTTATCCTCTGGTGTGTTCCCTTCTGTTTGGAAAGATGTACACATTATTCCACTTCCCAAAAAATCTAATCCGTCCGCCTTTTCTGACTATCGCCCAATATCCATTCTTCCTTTCTTATCCAAAGCTATTGAGCGCCTTGTCCACCTCCAATTAAATAATTTCCTTTCAAATAATGATCTCCTAAACCCTTTCCAATCCGGTTTTCGTCCAGGTCATAGCACGACAACTGCCCTAATAAAAATCACGGACGATATTCGCTATGGGATGGAGAATTCTCAGCTCACTGTCCTTACATTACTCGATCTGAGTAATACTTTTAATACAGTTGACTTTGATATCCTGTTACAACGTATGCGATCTCTTAACATATATCTCTCGTATACGTATAGACAATAATTTGTCTTCATGGTGCCATACCTCTGCCGGCGTTCCTCAGGGTGGCGTCTTATCACCTCTTCTTTTCTCATTATTTATTAACTCCATTACTCTTGAACTTCATTACTCCTACCACATCTATGCAGACGACCTACAAATATATTCACAAGCGTCTTTAGAGAACATCAGCTCTGCTATAAATATAATAAATAAAGACTTAGTGAGAATATCAAGTTGGTGCCAATCTTTTGGATTGATTGTTAATCCCTCAAAAACCCAGGCCATTATCATCGGTAGCCCTCACTATGTCTCTAGGTTAAATTGGAGTTCTATTCCTCGCACTGTTTTTAACGGAGAACCTACAGACTATAGCGAAAATGTTAAGAACTTGGGGAATCAATTTGACCAAACACTTTCTTGGACGACTCAAATTACTGAGCTCAGTAAAAAGATTTTTGCTGTAGCGGGTTCACTGAAGCGGTTACGTAATTTCTTACCGTTTAGCACCAAAATTACGCTAGCACACACCTTGTTCCTTCCTATCCTGGATTACACAGATACGTGTTATTTGAACCTCACCGATAGCCAATTAAACAAGCTTGAGCGCCTTCAAAATATATGCATTAGGTTTATATTTGGATTACGTAAATATGACCACGTATCTCAATTTCGTTCTCAGCTCAAGTGGCTCCCGATTCGTCTTCGTCGTGACTGGCACGTGCTCTGTTTACTCTACTCTATCCTATTTAATCCTGTTACTCCGCCTTATCTTAAAGAACGTTTTTTATTTCTCAGTGAGGTGCAGAACTGTGGTTTGCGCAGTGCAAATAACCTTTGGCTGAAGACTCCTAGACTCATACATCTAGCTACTACACAAAATCCTTCACTGTACAGGCGGTGCGTTTGTGGAACTCGCTGCCGCCCTCCGTTCGTAATGCTCAGTCCCCAGCCATTTTTAAGCATCTAGTCAAATCCTATTTTCTCTCTTTGTAAATATGTTTCCTTCCTATATACCTGTGACATTTTAACTAGTATGATATTTTTTTTCTGGTTTATATGTATAATATTTGATTATATATAATTATTTGATGTATACTATATTATTATATTATATTATTATGTATTCATATGTATGTATATATATGTAAATTTGTGTATGTACTATATTTTATTTTGTTTACATAAGTGTATACAATTTTTATGTTTCCACTAATGCGCCACCTAATCTATTTTTTTTTTTGTAAATACTCTCTTTCCAAAGGTTGTCTGTAAGAGATTGCATTAGCGATAAGACCGCCTTTTGTACTTAGTTTTTTTTTTGTTTTTAATTTGTTCATGTCCTTTATATGTTGGTGCAATAAAGTGTTATAATAATATGTGTATATCTATTGTATGTATTAATATATTTTATATTTATTACTATTTATAGATATTTATTTATTATATAATAATATATACTTTGTAATATAACGCCATACGTGTTGCATGATATTGTTAAGTTATTTCATTAAAGTCAGCCGAGCACCTAACATATCAATTATGTGTAATGATATCCTCTGAACCACACGATACAGACTTGCATGTCTAGTGTGTGGTTCGCCGTAATGTGTATTAAATATAAAAGTGTTTTATTGGCCAATAAAGTTTATTATTATTATTATTATTACTATGTAAGCTTTCATTAGTGTAATCACCTACTTTTTTAAAACTGTTAATGTTTTTCCTGGCATACATAATATTTTCGTAGTACATAGTATTTTCTTGGACGCCAGCTTGACCTTTTCTTCAAGATGACTACGGAACTCAACTGTGCTAGACATGTCGACACCGAGAATCCCAATGCTCTTAGAGATGGTAATGGACTGGACTGGTGTTCTGGAATTGCGGAGCCACAGCAAAAGGGGTTTTCTTAGCGGTGAACGCGCAGGCTTGTGTCTTGGTAGGGTTGAATTGAACTAAGTTCAATCGCCCCCAATCGGAGACTCTGGTGAGAGTACTCTCGATTTCAGACACAAGCTGTTCGCGCTTTGACTCCACAACGGAAAGCGGGATGTTCGCACGGCCCGTGTAAGACGCGTCCCCAGTACTGTCATCCGCATAGCAATGAATGTCAACCGTAGTTAACAAATCATTAATATGCAGCAAAAACAGTGTCGGGGAGAGAACAGAGCCTTGCGGGACGCCAGCGTTAATGTCCATGCTATTGGAGCAACTACCGTCGACCACGGTTTTGATGCATCTGCCAGAAAAAAAACTAGCGACCCATTTGCATAATCCCTCTGGTATTCCGTATGAGGGCAATTTCGATAGGAGACCTTGATGCCAAACCCGATCGAATGCCTTCGCCATATCAAGGCTGACTGCCAACGCCTCACCTTTGCTCTCGATGGCAAGAGCCCAGCGGTGTGTGAGATACACTAAAAGATCACCAGTTGAGCGATTATGGCGAAAGCCATATTGACGATCGCTCAATAAATCGTAATCTTCTAGGTATCTGAGGAGCTGTGTATTAATTACACGCTCCATCACCTTGGAGAGCAAAGATGCGATAGCGATAGGCCTGTAGTTCGATGGGTTTGACCTGTCGCCCTTTTTTAGCACAGGGTGCACAAGGGTGGTCTTCTATGACGACGGAAATTGCCCAGAGGAGTTTGAAAGCGCGAAGAGGCGCGTGAGTACGGGACACAACTCAGGAGCACACTTCTTTAGCACCAAAGCCGGTATGCCGTCTGGCCCGTTCGACTTGTTGACGTCGAGAGACAGCAACTCTCGCCGGACACTCCGTTGTGTTACGGATATTTCCGGCATAGAGTTACCACACCATGGGATGGTAGTAGGTATGGTGTTCCCAGCGTCTAAAATCGAATTTGAGGCAAAAAGAGCGCACAATAAATCGGCCTTCTCTTTTGCACTATGTGCCAAGTTATCACCCGGCTTCCGTAGTGGTGGTAAAGACGACTGACTAAAATTACCTTCGGCAGCCTTAGCAAGGGACCAAAAGGCTCGACTTCCAGAAGGATGACGGGCTAATCGCTCCCCAATTTTGCTGACGAAGTCGAATTTGGCTCTAGCAATTACTCTTTTACTAAACCTAGATGCAGCATTTAAATTCCGCCTCGCATCAGATACACCAACATCCCTGTTGGAACGAGCCGTGGTCCAAGCCTGATAAGCAGTTTCTTTAGCCTGTCTGGCTTCTCTGCATGACCTATTAAACCACGGTCGCTTTTTCGCCCCTGAAGCAACAAGCAGATTTGGAATGAAACATTCCATACCCGCAAGTATAACTTCAGTAACGGCGGCTGTACAGGTATCGACGTCTTCTGATGCAAAGCAGTGCTGCTTCCATGGGTACGACGCGTAAAATTCTCGCAATCTGTCCCAATCTGCTGACTTATAATGCCACATGCGACGTCGACCAGGTGTTCGGTGTGTGGCAGGTTGTGTGCACTGTACTTGGGATCGAATAAGACAGTGATCCGAAGAACCAAGAGGCGCTTCCACGGTGACTGAATATTCGTCCGGACCTGTAGTCAGCAGAAGGTCCAGTAAGGAGCTCGTATGGGTCTCGATATCTGGTATTCTCGTTGGAGAATGAACCAGTTGTGAGAATCCATAGGCCAGAGCAAACTCGTGAGCAGTTCTCCCCGCATGGTCAGTGATTCGAGAACGGAGCCACTCGGTGTGATGAGCATTAAAGTCTCCAAGTATCACTAAATTCGCGGAGGGATATTGCTCGAGAACTTTATCAGACGTGATTTGAAGGTGCTCAAACAGACGAGTCGTGTCCTCGTCACCGCTATGAGACCTGTATAGGCACGCGTAGATACCGGTGTACTCACCCTGATCTACGCGTACCCATAGAACTGACAGGTCTTTTTTTTCTAGGCCAAGAAGGCAGCGACAACAAATATCCTTCCGGACATACAAACATACCCCAGCTCGACGCACAAATTTGTGCTCAAGTGTATACCCGGGATACGTAAGGTACGAAGTATCGGCCGGACAGGATATCTGTATCTCCGTAAGGAACAGAAGGGTCGTGTAGTCCCCTGATGTTACAGAAATCCATATTAATAGTGGATAGGGGTGCCGCTGATTTAATGCGATTCCTTTTCTTTTTTCTGGCCATTTGGGTATTGTTTTTTTAAGGTTGAAGGGGAATGATCGCGCTGGTATTAGAAAGGACAAAGTATGTGGCAATGCACCCCAGTATTGCACAGGTTTGGCAATTTGGTGGCACAGCGGCCGGAAGGGCCCCCGGTCCCCCCACTGGTGTAGCAGCCGGGTCCACTCCGGTCTCCTTCTCCGGCACGACTACTACACCAGGGATTATGCGCAGGCGGTGGTTCAGCCTCCCAGGGAGGAGATTAAGTAATCCCTGGGTTCGGGAACCCAACAACCTGCGGGCGGCCAGCGGTTAGCCGTTTCACCGGGTCTCCCTGAACGCTGCGCCACCACGTCGCGCCTATGCAATCCCGCGGCACTGTTGAACACACAGGTCCTCCAATACCAGCACAACCAGTCCCCACGGGGCTCTGGTCACCTTACACACCACAGGAACACAGTGCTGTCGCAAGTACAACACTATTTGGCTGTGGTTTTCTGCTTGGTGGAGGTACTACGCCAGTTCGGGCCGCCCCAAGTCGAGCAAGATGTATCAAAATACATCAAGCTGTGCCCTCCCTTCTTCAAACATAATACATAATGCTATGAACATAGCTAAAATACACGAGTTTAGCCGTTGCCACGTCTGTTAATTGTCTAATTCTTTTTACTACATAAGCGGCAGAACTAAGTCGAAGTTCGATAATTTAGGAATATGAGCACCCCATTGCAGTTTGGAGTCTAATGTGATACCAAGAAATACAGTATCATCAACAAAGTTAGTAAGTTCATTGTTCAGTACGATTTTTGAATCAACCTTCCTTACATTGGGGAGCGTAAATTTAGTAGACTTTGTTTTATCTCCATTTAATAGCATATTATTAGCAGTAAACCATTTTAAAAGTAAACCATTTAACAAGCAGATGAATATCTAAAATACCTATTCCAAACAAGCTGAAACCAAATTTACAATGGAATTGGAGAAAGATAGGCCCTTGGCCTTCCTGGACATCCTAGTTATGGTGAGATCTGATGGCTCGGTTATATATATACAGTATACCGGAAATCAACACACACAGATAGATACCTACATGCCTCCTCACATCATCACCCGCGACATTTACAATCAATCGTCACTACTCTCACAAACAGAGCGCAAGATATTTGTGCCCCTGAATTTGTGGAACAAAAAGTATCCCACGTTCAAGAAGTACTCAATAGAAACGGGTACATAATGAGTAGAAACCAAAATAAGCGCATAACAAAAGCTAAAAAACCGGAAGTGAACAGACAGCCAGCGTACATGACTTACTTAAGAGGAATAACGGACAAAATTGGAACAGCACTAAATAAATACTCCACTAAGGTTTTTTTTTTTTCCTCTCTGGCAACACTGCCGATAACAGTCTTTGTCAGTTGGCTCTTATTTATTTATTGTTTTTAAATTATTACTTGTGAAATAACGATTCTAGTGTATATAATCAGTGAGTTTTGGTCATAAGTAACGTCGATTATTGTTGGTGTGCAAATCTGTGATTTCTTTGTGACAAAAATCTACGTTACAAAATTTGTGGGACCGCCAACTGTCAAAGTATTGGTAATTTACAATAGAAGTCTTGGATTTCTATTGACTCCTTTAATAATTAACTACAGTTATTACACTTCACTATTACTATATCCGTTTACAAATAAACAATAATATTAAAGTCAAATATTCGATAGTGAAGAGCGGTTGTTGTTGTTGATGAGAGGAAAAAAAAACTACCCACTAACATAAAATATTATTGCAATAATTACAACTCATAAAATTTATTTATTATCATATTGATAATATATTACAAATAGCTTTGCGAAACTAAACTTATGTATTTTATTAAATAACAATACAATATTAGTAATCCATAGCCATTGCTAGATATCATATGACAAATTAAGACATATTTACTGTAGTGGTAATATATAAGATTAATTATTTTTTTGTAACAGTATTGGTATTTAAAGAAATAGAAATAGAAATAGAAATAATCTTTATTCAAATAAACTCATTACAAGCACTTTTGAATAGTCATATTTTGATTCTACCACTCATTCGGAATGCAGATTCATCACAAGAAGAATGTGCAAGAAACTTGTGTGTTACTCTTTTTAATAGATGTTTTTTTTATATAAATAATTACAGTATAACAAGTAAGAGGCATGCGATAATCAACATAGAAGTCGCTACGCACTCATTAATAATGTAATCCGATAATATTGTCAGTGCTATAGATTTAAAGTTTTTCTATAAAAACATTATTATCGTTAACGAATTCTTCAATTTTATAGTAAGCTTTTTTGCAAAGGAACTGTTTTATTTGACATTTAAATCTTTTTAGATAAAATCTATCTCCAGTCATACAAAAGTTTGTAACAAATTTGTTACTATCAAAAAATAAAAAGTCATTATGACGACAAGTCATATTATAAATTAAATTATTAATATAATATATGAACTTATTTTGTTCAATAGTCAGAGAACGACAGTAAGGAAATGCACATAAAATTATTTTACCTATGCCCAGCTCAGCAATGTTAAGCAAAGAGTTTACAAGTTTAATGACATGACTTTTTTTTACATATAAACAGTTGCCTAAAGCAATGACTAATGTGGTTAACTTATCATACCTACCATTAACCACCTTATTTAAAATATTAGGCAATGAAGCACCAGGTAGACAATTATTTATAACATGTTCTGATAATGAACGGCCCAAACCCTTACCATATTCATCTGAATAAATAATTGTCCTTCGTACTGGTGCAACATTACAATTATCAGTTTTTAAAGACAAGTTAGAATTGAATAAATTTGAACAAGGAGTGATTGACTCAGTCAAGACTGATGTGATTGACTTATTGTTATTTCCATTAGGGCTATATTGACAAGATTTAGGAGATTCAGGTGTCTCACAACAACATTTCTCTGTCAATGAGGTGAACCGCTCCATGTTGTAATTTCCCAACTCTATTAATTTATCCAGTGATTTACTATAGTTATTAATTTCATGTTGAGCACACTCATATTTATTTGTTAAATTATATAATAAAGATTCTAACTCTTGAATTTATTTTGTTCCAAATCTTTATCATGTAAATTTGTTTTACAATTTTGAAGTTCTTGTAACAGGTCTAATTTTTGTCTTCTAATATTTATAGATTTTAAACATTAAATATGAGTTCTCACTAACTTTTCTGACTTTTTAATAAATTTGTTTATTTTTATATATTTTTTTAATTTATTGACACTATTAAATTGACTAGTACAACTATTTGAGCTGGGTGTATTTGTTAAATCTATGGTCACCAACGGCTGAGTAGACTTTTGATCACAAGTGACATTTAACAATTCTGTATACAGATCTAAGGTGTTATTATAGCTACTCACCCGTTTGTGTTCCAACATAGATTCACTATGTGCTTGAGCTTCCTCAAGGTGTCTCTCGAGGTGAGTGATACGCTGTAGATTTGACTCATATGTGTCCCTGCAGTGATCATATTCATTAACAATTTCCTGAAGTCTATCCCTGTCAACGCGTAGGTCCTCACAGAATACATTAATGTTTACAAGTTCCCCCTTCAGGGCCACATATTTGTCAAATAGAGATTTCATCTCTATTTCACTATCATCCCGTTCCTGTAAAGTTTTTACTAACAATATTTTTTTTTTATTTATTTATTATTAAATTATTTATTGTATTATTTTATTGAAGGGAAATAGCGCACTTTCAACACTGTATTTCTTCTATTGAATAATATTCATTGTTGTCTTGTTTCATAGATATTTAACATAATAATTAAAAATGATGTCACGCAGAGCATGTGATCTTGATGCTAAGCTCAAGGTGACACTCTTAGAGTTAAAAAAAAATCCAATGAATTAAATAAGGCCTTATTACAGGAACGAGATGAAAATGTGGCTCTGAAGAATGACCTAGTGAAGATCAGTACAGACTTTGAAGTTCTACATATCGAAAAAGAAAAACTTCAAGAAATTGTAAATGAATATGATCTGTGCAGAGACACATATGAGTCAGCATTGCAGAAAATCACTCATCTAGAGCGGCACCTTGAGGAAGTTCAATCACAAAATAAATCTTTGTTGGATCACAGGCGGTTGAGTAGTTATAACGAGACCATGGATCTGTATACAGAAATGTTAAATACTACTAGTGATCAAACATCTGCTCTGCCCCTTGTGACCATAGATTTGACAAATACACCAAGCTCCTATAGTCCTAATAAAGTACCTATTAATAGTAGTAAGAAGTTAAAAAATATGTAAAATTAAATAAATTTATTCGAAAATCAGAAAATTTAGTGAAAAGTCATAAAAAGTGTTTAAAATCAATTATTACTAGAAAGCAAAAAATTGACTTATCAATAGAATTAAATAATTGTAAAGAAGAAATATATAACGAAGATTTAGAAATAGATGAATTATCACAAAAAATTAAACTATTAGTATCTCAAAAAATTAAACTATTATTATTACTATCTCGTTTTCCAATTTATCTTTGAAATACGAATCAGCTAAGAACGAAATACATGAATATTCTGATCAGTTGGATAATTTAATAAAATTAGGTAACTACAACATGGAGTGGTTTTGTGATGGCTGGAGCGGTGGTGAGAGTAAACACACACAGTAGGGTGTAACTTGTATATTAACTGTTACATCTTGAATACTCTCGCTTACACTAATTACATAAACTATATATATGAGGTACTGCGTGACCTACGTGTCGTTATACAAAACGTACACTCGCACAATCTTTTACTGAACGTGCTGATTTGCATCACTATACCACACCTCCCCTGAAAAGTAGGGTGTCTATGGTGAGGGTGTCCCCTCCCTCTGAAAGTTTAACATTACAAGGACAATTTTTATTATTTAAACATTTACATACAAAAAGACAAAAAAAACAGCACTAAGGATTAATTTAACTCAACAATTTCTCAAGGTATATCATACCTGAGTACAAAAAAAATACAAAATTTTATAATTACATTGTATTGTTAATACATATTTGTCATCATCTAACAGATCTTGTTTTCTACTAAACAAGTAGTAACCAAAAATTAAAATTAGGCCTTTTACTCTATAACAATTTTAAGAAATTTTATGCTTTACATTATTGGCCAATGTGACAATGCTCACTTCATTATCTGTACTTATTGACTTACTATACTTATCTATACATTTTACAGCATACCTACATAATCGTAAAAACTCATCATACTTCTGTATATACCGACAGAACTTATTAACTTGAGACTTATTGTACATATTTTTAATAATTATAACTTCCATAATATTATGATCCTTGCATATCTCTACAAGTTCTCTTAATGATTTATTTACGTCCACCTTTGTTAATAGAGACGTTTGATTTAAATATATTATAGATCCGGATAGAACTACATTGCACGTATTATCATGCATATTATGCATACCTAACACTTTTCCTAATGTCTCCTTATTACAAATATTTAATTTCACACGAAACTGTGATTTTGTAGTAATTTCTGCCATCTTTGATGGACTAGGTTTTACTTTCACTTGAGAACATTTATTAACTTTCTTAATTGGACCTTGCGTAATAACGCTTGAACAGCATGAGTTTAATTTTTTTAACTCATCGGACGTTACAATTATGTTTGATAATTGGTCCGTTGTTCTATTTTTCGCACAATTTCGATTTTCCACAATATAATCAGTTTTCCTTTTATTAGGAAAATTAACATATTTTATACCATTTTCTCTTTTTTGAAAAGGTATACGGACCCTATCGAGTGATCCGTGGGGCTTTACACTTAAACAGCCCAATTCAAAATTTATAATACCTTTAAACTGTATTAAAAATCTTCTCCTAATATACCATGGGAACTGCACTCTAATTCTTTAAATACATAAAACTTTTGTCTAAATTGCAGTTTCTGAAATTCAAGATTCAGGTAAACAAATCCCATTGCCTCTAGGTTACCACAAACGCCTTTTATTATAGCATTATCTTTATGGATCTTAATTGAAGGCAAATTTTTTAACCAATCATACTTTAAAACTGACATTGATGCTCCTGAGTCTGCTATCAAAAATATATCATTATTAAAACAATTAAATTTAACTACCTTATTTGTGTTAAAAGCTAAAATTTCGGTATTCTTATTTCCATGAACAAAATCTAACGATGTCTTTCTATCGCTATTCCTACTATCAGCTGACGCTTTGACGTAATTCATATGCTTACTATAACAAACTGCGCGACCTTCTTTACTATGCATTTTTGTATTTTGCTGACTACGCGCCTTAGTATTATTACGCTTCGCTTGACATTGATTTGTTCTGCGATCAAATTCTCGTGCGTCATAATTTATTTTATTTATTAAACACGTTTGGAAGTTCTTAGGAATGAATTCCTCCTCTTCTATTGCTGTTTTGACAGCTTCTTGTAAATTTGATATTTTTCGACATATTATATACATTGTCAACCTATTATCGTTTAGCCCGTATGCAAATTGCCTAATTGCAATATTCTCATTAATGGGCAATAGGATATCATACGCGGTGTTCAAACCCCCCGCTTGGGCAATTGTTAATTCAACAAACAACCTTTCAATTTCATCCCCAAACTCTAAAATTGTTCTATTACCCTGCCTACATTTTTGTAGTTGCGTTAAAATGAATGTATACGATTTACTTGGTATTAGAATTTTTCTTATATCCTCCGTTAAATTATTAATATTATCGTAGTTTGATTTTAATTTTAATTTGGCACAACTAGAAAGTCTCGTCTTTAATATAAAATTAATTAATAAGGGGTGGTCAACAGGCCTGAGGATGGTTTTGTAAAATTCAATGCCGTCTAAAAGGCTTTTTATAATGTTCTCATCCCGATTCACTATAGGTAATAGCAATAAAGCTGTTTTTAAATCAAATGCGGCCATTTTTAAAATATACAAACTAATATAAAATTCTTTCAAAAATTGTGTAAGTGGCCTGTCACAGTTTGCCTACTTCCTGTTCAAAATAAGTGACTTAAATTTAAATACACAATCAAATATTATATACCACTTAATATGTCTCTAAATTATATTTTCACTGCACCAAACACCAAACACGTATAAAAAAAAATGTCTTCAGAAATGACACTAATCACGCCACAATAATCACTACAACATTTGTAGACCGCTAGCAACCTTTTATTCAATCTTCATACTTCCATCTATGGATGCTTCAATCAATTTTAGGCACAGGTATGCGGTGAACCTCAATTTGAGGATATTGGACACCGATAGCCTAGGAACATTAATTTCCACCGTACAATATATTGAGGGTAAATAATTTATACCTCTTTGCTGCCCGAAGATCTTCAGAGTATAGTCTGATCTTGATCCATTTATGCAGCTTCTTTGTCACGGTCGCCATGTGATGGCTGGAGCGGTGGTGAGAGTAAACACACACAGTAGGGTGTAACTTGTATATTTAACTGTTACATCTTGAATACTCTCGCTTACACTAATTACATAAACTATATATATGAGGTACTGCGTGACCTACGTGTCGTTATACAAAACGTACACTCGCACAATCTTTTACTGAACGTGCTGATTTGCATCACTATACCACAGTTTGTTTCTCTTAGGGATAGATGTCACTGTAATTCACCAGAGTCTGACAACTATATCCAACCGTCCCACTATAATCAGTTGAACATTGATATCTCATCCGTCACGGAGCCAGACGTTTCATGTTTACCCACACGAAACAGCACAAAAGTAAATAAATACAGCACTGTACATGAAACCATCAGGAGGACAATTATTTATTCAGATGAATTTGGCAAGGATTTAGGTAGTTTATTATCGAACTGCCTCTCGCAACAAGTAATAAATAATTGTTTTCCGGGATCAGGTATATATAAGATTTAAAAAAATATAGTAAATGAAAAATATGACATTCACACGACCCTAGTAATAGCGTTAGGGAATTGTTTGCATATGCGTAAATCTGATATAGTTAATTTAATAAAATCATTATATAATATAGTGGAACTTGGTATAGGTAAAATATTATTATGCGCATTTCCCTACTCTCAATCCCTGACTAATGAACAGAATAGGTTCATTTATAGTATAAATAATTTAATTTATTCGATGACATATCATTGTAATGATATACTTTATTTTGAAAGTAACAAATTTGTTACAAATTATTATATGACTGGAGGTAATTTTTATCTTCTAAAAAACAAAAAAAGGCTATTGCTAGTTTACTAGCGTATAACAGATTTAAATACTAATATTAGCAATTATACTAATAATGTGACATGTGTTAATTTAAACTAACATCTACGACATTGGTTAAGCCACAGGATATGGTCATTATTCATCAAAATATTCGTGGCTTCTCCTGCAAAGAATTAGAATTAAGTCTTTTCTTAGAATCTAACAATGTACGGGTGTTATGCTTGACAGAACATTGGCTTAAACAATATGAAATAATTTGTCCTTTCGAACATTATAATATTCGAAAGTTATTCGCTAGTTTTTTTCTAGGAACAATGCCATTCATGGCGGTTCAATTATTATTTTAAAAAATGATGTAGAATTTAAAAACCGTCAA
This sequence comes from Achroia grisella, assembly GCF_030625045.1. Taxonomy (NCBI): domain Eukaryota; kingdom Metazoa; phylum Arthropoda; class Insecta; order Lepidoptera; family Pyralidae; genus Achroia; species Achroia grisella. The sequence goes on from NW_026712853.1 coordinate 83,973, forward strand.
GACATTGTAAATATTTCTATTGAGCAAACAATTGAACTATCTTGCGTAGAATTAGTTACTTGTGTAATAATTTGCGTTTATTGTCCGCCATCGGCTTGTTTTGATTCTTTTGAACTGGCTATGGAGGAAGCATTGAGACGAGTCGCATGGAGGAATAAAACATTATTTGTATGTGACGATTTTAATGTTGATTTATTATCGGGATGCTCAATAAGTCTAAGATTGAATAACTTATTTAAATCATTTAATTTGCATAATATTTTTTTAGGACCCACTAGGGTCGCAGAAAATTCTGCTACTTGTATAGATAATGTTTTCTGTAATTGTGAAGTAAAGGTGTAAATGAATTTCGACTGTCTTGGATCCGATCATTATGGACAAAAAATTATAATTAAAAATAAGGGATCCAAAGAGACTCAAACAATTACATGCAGACAAATAACACAAAAGAATTTGGCATGTTTTAAAAATAAAATTGAACATAAAATATCTAGTGTCGTAGTACCTCACTATGACCCGGACATTGTATGTGAACATATTTTTAATTTAATTGAACATGAAGCTACCAGTGAATTTAAAACAAAAACATTTTCAACTAGTTTAAAATCAAAGTTTAATAACTGGGCCACATTTGGTATTCATAAGTCTAGCCCTAGACTGCTGCTGAAACTTTACTAACAATGTTAGCAAGTAATCAGCTGTATTTAACTTTAGACATACAACATCATTAGAAATAATGAAAATATTTAAACAGCTTAATAATAAAAAAACCGAGGATCTATGGGGTATATCTGTTAAAATACTAGATAGTATAATGAAAATTATTGCGCCGTCTCTTGCTTTTATTTTCAATAAATGTATAGATGAAGGTAAATTTCCTAACATAATGAAAATTAGTAAAATCATACCGCTTTTTAAATCTGGAGATAGGAGTGACCCAATAAATTATAGACCTATATCTATATTCAGTTATTTCAATTTAAATAATTTAATCCACAATAGTCAATTCGGTTTTACCAAAGGTCGTTCAACTACAGACGCAGGTGCAGAATTGCTCAGACACGTATTTGCTGCATGGGAAACTAAAATGGATGCGATAGGTGCTTTTTGTGACCTTTCTAAGGCTTTTGATTGCGTTGATCATAATACATTGCTAAAAAAACTTGCTTTTTATGGCGTCAAAGACAATGCTTTAAATTTAATAAAATCTTATCTATCTGATAGAATACAGAAAGTGAAGGTTAGCAATGCTACGTCTGACGGGTCACTTGTGCAAATGGGTGTACCTCAAGGATCTATTCTCGGTCCATTTTTATTCCTAGTTTACATTAATGATCTCCCATATGCCATGCAGGATAGATGCGGCATAGTATTATTTGCAGACGATACTTCATTGATTTTTAAAGTTAATAGAATGACTAATAATTATGACGATATAAATAGTGCTTTGCGGCGTCTCCTGCACTGGTTGACAACTAACAATCTTATTTTAAACGCTAAAAAAACAAAATGTGTTAATTTTTCTCTGTCTAAAAGTTTTAATACTAATTGCAACATAAAATTAAATGACGAATCTCTCGAATTTATAGAATCTACTGTCTTTCTAGGAATCACATTAGATAATAAAACAGAATGGGATGCACAAATTCAAAGCCTTGCAGCGAAACTATGTTCAGCAGCTTTTGCCGTGCGTAAGGTTAGACAGTACACTGATACTGATACTGCTAGAGTAGTCTATTTTAGTTATTTTCATAGTTTACTCTCTTATGGAATATTACTATGGGGAAAAGCGGCAGATATTAAAAATATATATTCATATTACAAAAACGTGCCGTTCGAGCGATCTACTGTATGACGAGTCGTGACTCATTAAGAGTGAAATTCACAGAGGCAAATATTCTCACCGTTGCTTCTCAATTTATTTATTCTTTTGCACACAAAATTGTAAATATGGCGGACATAATGCCTAATGACATTCTCTACCAGTCAACCGTCGCGTTGATCAGAGATAATAATAAGGTGGTGCAATTTAACAATTAATATATTCAAATATCCTATATGTTCATAAAAATCTTGACTTATTTCCAAAAAACAGCGATATTCATAATATTAATACTAGATTTAAAGACAAACTTGCTGTCCCCAAGTATCGTTTAGAAAAAGTTAATAGGTCTTTTATGGGAATAAGTATAAAAATTTACAATAAGATACCAAAGGATATGTTGGAATTACCCTTAAATAAATTCAAAACATCTGTTAAATCATATTTACTGAGCAAGGCCTATTACTCACTAAACGATTACTTGAATGACGAGTGTGCATGGCAATAGTTGTTCATGCACTGAATTTTCATTTAATGTTAGACATAGACACCTATATAAAAATACATTGTAAATAAACTGGCTTTAAAAAAAAGTAATTCAATTGAGTTTCTTGCCAGTTCTTCTCAATTGGATCTATATACCGAACTGGACGGTAGGGAAAAAAATGAAATTATAATGTAAAAATTTGACGTTCATAAGCGGCTAAAATGTCCTACATGAATAAATGATTTTTGAATTTGAATTTGTATTTAAGACTGTATATTAGCCGCTCTCAAAAATAACGAACAACGGATAAAGGATAAGCTACCTTACGAAGCTCCAGGTGTCTACAAAATTGACTGTATTTGTGGTAGCTCTTATATTGGCCAAACAAAACGATCAATAGCCGAGAGGGTTAAAGAGCCCATCCCCACATCGCAGCGGTTAAAAATCGACAACCACACAAATCAGCGATTGCCGATCATCTACTGAACGCTTGAACAAATCACTGGATTGAACTACATGCGCCTAAGGTCCTCTCTACTTATCGCCACTATTACCCATAAAATGGTCCTGGAGGCGATTGAAATTAAAAAACATTTTTTCAATTTCAACAGGGAGGATGGCTTAAAATTATCGTCTGCGTGGAATTAAGTCATAAATAAATTCAAGCAAAGTTCAGTAGCATCAATAGTCAAAAGTGTACGGATACCGTGAGTGCTATGTGTCGCGAACTTTCGTTAAACAATCTAGTGACCGTAGATGAAGAAAAAACTGCTGTCACCTATCTACGCTGTTACTCCAGTCAACTCGTGACCACGGCTAGTGCAACCTAGTCGAAACGTCGAGAGAGGTAAATACCTTTATTTGCCATAAAATTATTCGTATTAAGACCCGGTTAATAATTTAAATAATGTATATTAAACACGAAAGTTTAAAATTCACTAAAGCAAACTCTTAGCCGTTGGGTAAAACAAACGGTTGACAAATGTGGGCTAGATGTATTATTCTTTGCCGCACACAGTATCAGTATATAGACATAATCCTGCAGGCTGAAGTACCAACTCAAATAAAAAAAAAAAAAAAAAATATATATATATATATATAATATATACATAATAAATTTAACAACAGACAGATTATTAACGCTGATGTATCGCGTTTCGCTAGAGCTATAAATAATAATAATCACAGTTGACCGTATCGTAAACGAATCGTAAATATATATAACTGTTAAAAACTTGGGGATTCAATTTGACCAAACACTTTATTGGACGACTCAAATTACTGAACTCAGTAAAAAGATTTTTGCTGTAGCGGATTCACTGAAGCGGTTACGTAATTTCTTGCCGTTTAGCACCAAAATTACGCTAGTTCCTTTCTATCCTAGATTACGCAGATACGTGTTATTTGAACCTCACCGATAGCCAATTAAACAAGCTTGAGCGTCTTCAAAATATATGCATTAGGTTTATATTTGGATTACGTAAATATGACCACGTATCTCAATTTCGTTCTCAGCTCAAGTGGCTCCCGATTCGTCTTCGTCGTGACTGGCACATTCTCTGTTTACTCTACTCTATCCTATTTAATCCTGTTACTCCGCCTTATCTTAAAGAACGTTTTTTATTTCTCAGTGAGGTGCAGAACTGTGGTTTGCGCAGTGCAAATAACCTTCGGCTGAAGACTCCTACTCATACATCTAGCTAGTATACAAAATCCTTCACTGTACAGGCGGTGCGTTTGTGGAAGCCGTCCATACGTAATGCTCATACCCCAGCCATTTTTAATCATTTAGTCAAAACCTACTTTCTCTCTCTGTATGTTATATGTTTCCTTCTTCTATACTGTGTTTATTTATTTATTTAAACTTTATTGCATTGTACAATAGGCGGGCTTAATACTATTAGCATTCCCTACCAGCCAACCTTAGGGAGTGCAGAGATACTCGAAGACGGTTTAGTAAATTAAATAAAAATGTATTAAATAGATATACATATTATAAATAATGAAATATAACATACATACACATAATAGGTATATATTATAAACAAACTACACATATAAATAAGATGATGATGAGCCTTATCATGATAAGGCTCATCATCATCTTATTTATATGTGTGTTTGAGTTGAGTACAGCACTATGAGATACGATTTAAAAGATATTCATTAACTCTTTTTTTAAAACTATATTTAGAAGGAAGTGTGCGGATGTCTTCTGGCAGTGAGTTCCAGAGACGTGAGAATTGTAAAAGAAAAGAGTTAGTCATGAAACTCCTTTTATGGAGTGGCGTAGTCAGAATAAGTGATTTTTTAGAGCGCAGGTTACGGTCATGGGCATTCCTGAGATACTGAAATTTACATTTCAAGTATTCAGGGGAAGGGGGATCAAAGAGAATGGAAAAGAGAGAACAGAGTAACCGTTGTTGTGTGCGCTGACGAATTGGGAGCCAATTAAGTTTGGAGCGGTATGAAGAAATATGATCATACTTGCGAAGGCTGAAGATAAATCTAATACAATTATTTAAAAGACGATCTAATTTATTAAGAAGATCTTCGTTAAGGTCGGGGTAACACACATCAGCATAATCAATGATGGGAAGAATAAGAGATTGGATAAGAGTGACCTTAGTTTTAATAGGAAGAAAATTTCTGAAGCGATTTAAGAAGCGTAGAGATGATAAAACCTTACAACTTACATGAGCAATTTGCGGAACCCAACTCAGCGTCGAATCTATATGAAGACCAAGATTTTACCCGGGTTGCTAAATGGAATAACTAAATTATCAAACGTGACAGGCGTAACGGCAAGGAGATCAATTTTAGCCAACTGTTTCGGGCTACCCAAGATTATGGCTTGACACTTGTTAGGGTTAACTGGTATGCCGAAATTACAGGATCACGAGTAAATGCTACACAGGTCGTTGTTTATTTTTGTTATACCGTAGTCTATATTATCGGCCAAGATATGCTCATAAATTTGTAAATCATCAGCATAAAAATGATAACCTGTGTTACCTGTGACATTTTAACTAGTATTTTTTTTGTTATTTTTTTTTCTGGTTTATATGTATAATATTTGATTATGTATAATTATTTGATGTATATATACTATATTATTATATTATATATATTAAGAATAATTTTAAAGTATTACGGAAGAAAACAAAATTCTAAAAGAAAAAGTAACAATATTAGAGACGAAAATTAACTTCATGGAAAGAGGAAAGAGAAGAAATAATCTTATATTCTTTGGAATCGAGGAAAAACAAGGAAAATAACAAATAGTGAAGACGATGCGATAGTACCACCAATATTAGAAACCGAAGTCCTGCAGGCTATAAATACGCAGAAAAAAAATAAAGCGCCGGGCCCGGATGAGATAACAAACTTGCTACTACAAAACAAAAAACAAATAATAGCCCCCATACTGACTTTTATATATAACGATATTCTCATGACAGAGGAAATCCCCTTCCAATGGACTAACACAAAAATAATTTTAATACACAAAAAAGGAAATAAAAACAATATAAATAACTATAGACCGATCAATATGATGTCAAATATATACAAAATTTTTGCGAAAATAATATTAGGACGAATTACGAAAATATTAGATGAAAACCAACCTAGAGAACAAGCCCGATTTCGAAGTAACTACTCAACGATCGATCACATACACGTAGTAAGGCAAATAATAGAAAAGTATGAAGAATTCAACCTGACATTCTATTGCTGTTTTATTGATTACAATAAAGCCTTCGATTCAATAGAACATGAGAAAATATGGGAAGCTCTAATAAATCAAGGAGTAGACAAGAAATATATAAGAATATTAAAAAATATTTACAAGAATAGTACCGCAACAATTAAATTAGAGAGAGAAGGAGAAAAAATTGACATCCAAAAAGGAGTAAGACAAGGAGATCTTCTATCCCCAAAACTTTTTACGGCAGTCTTGGAGGAGATTTTTATATGTAGACAGACAAACTGGGACCAAAACGGGTTAGAAATTAACGGGGAACATATTACTAATCTGAGATTCGCCGACGATATAGTGCTCTTTGCAAAATCTCCGACAGAATTACAAAATATGCTACAGGACCTAGACCAAAAAAGTACTGAAGTGGGCCTTAGTATGAACTTCAAAAGACAAAAGTTATGAGTAATGGTAAAAATGAAAAAATAATAGTAAATGAAAACGAAATAGAATATGTAGATGAATATACTTACTTGGGACAAATCATTAGTATCAAAAATATAATGAACAAAGAAATAGACATAAGAACTGAAAAGGCTTGGTAACAATACTGGTCGTTCAAAGAAATAATGAAAGATAACGAAATTAATAACAAAATAAAAGGTAAACTATTTAACACATCTATACTCCCAATATAACATACGGATGCGAAACATGGGCACTTCCAAGAGAACAAGAAATCAAACCAAGAACTTGCCAACGTACCATGGAAAGAAATATGACAGGAAAGAGAAAAATAGAAAAGATAAACCAGCAAACGATTAGAAATTTAACTAAAACACAAGATATAAATGCTAAAAGTAGACAGCTAAAATGGCGTTGGGTTGACCACACATTACGTGGAAAGAATAAATGGAGCAAGGTCATAACTACTTAGTACCCAAGACAAGATCGTAGAAAAAGAGGACGACCAAATAGAAGATGGGAGGTTGAAATAGTTAGAACAGCAGGGAAGCTATGGACCAGGATCACACAAGACAGAACAGAGTGGAAAAGATTAGAGGAGGCCTTTGCTTTGAAGCAAGCAGATGACCAAGAACTTGATATTGTATAAAAAAAAATTAATTCAGAAAGTCTGAATAAAGGGCTATAATAAATAAATAAAAAAATATTATTATGTATTCATATGTATGTATATATATGTAAATTTGTGTATGTACTATATTTTGTTTACATAAGTGTATATAATTTTTATGTTTCCACTAATGCGCCACCTACTCTATTTTTTTTGTAAATACTCTCTTTCCAAAGGTTGTCTGTAAGAGATTGCATTAGCGATAAGACCGCCTTTTGTACTTAGTTTTTTTTTATTTTTAATTTTCATTGAACATTGTTCATGTCCTTTATACGTTGGTGCAATAAAGTGTTATAATTAATTAATTAATAACTCAAAGGTGACTGACATAGTGATCTATCAACGCACAGCCGAAACCACTGCACGGATCGGGCTGAAATTTGGCATGCAGGTAGATGTTATGACGTAGGCATCCCTTAAGAAAGGATTTTGATAAATTCCACCCCTAAGGTGATAAAATAGGGAACGAAATTTTGTATAGATCTTAGATTTTGTAGGCCCTAATTTTTTACACACGCTAAACAAAAGTAAACCGGCAAAAACTACACCTAATCTACACATATAAATAAAATTGGAGTGTTTGTTTGTAATATTGAAATAACCGTTTTTTACTGCATGCATAGGAATATAAATACGGTACATACACCAAAATAACATTTTTTACAATTTTTGTCAGTCTGTCTGTCTGTTTATTCCGGCTAATCTCTGAAATAGCTGGACTAATTTTATTGGTAGGTAGCTAATATAATAGGGAGTAACTTAGGCTACTTTTATTTTAGAAAAAAATCTTTTATTTTATAGAAAAATAAAGTAAAGTTATAATGTAATATCGCGCTTACACGCATGCCATCACCCCCCTCCGATCGATCCCCCGTCCAATTAAATTACGACGGCCTGAGCCGAGGTTCGAACCCTAGCGGTGCTCTCAGACCAAAGTCGTATCCGTCAGGCAGCATTATAGTCCGAAAAAAAAAATGCCATCACCGCTGTTCCATTACGTCAGCGCCTCCTACTACTACACTAATATAGTAACGAATCAATATCACAAAGGATGCCTGTCGCGCGGGCTCAGATCGCGTGAGCGGGCCGTTGTGGATGGTTGTGTCTCAACGACTTCATTTAAAAATTGATTTCCAGTTTTTATATGATACTTTTGATTGATAGGTATATTTTATAATTACACTGATTCGTTCTTCTTATAATATACTAGCTGTACCCGCGACTTCGTCCGCGTAAATAATGAAAAAATATTTAACTCAATTAACACAATATAAGTCAAATAAATAAGTTTCATCGTTTTAGCTTCAAAAATGATAAAAAGTAAAAATAAATATTTAATCAATAGGCTAAAAAATAAATTTCAAGCTTCTAGCTTTAAACATGACGATACATCTATATAACCTTGGATCTACCCTTTCAATCCTCTTGCAACCCTTTTTCACATTAAAAAGTAACCTATGTCCTTTCTCAGGATCTAGTCTATCTATGTCTGTTTCAAATTTCAATTTAAATCGGTTCAGTATTTTTGGCGTGTAAGCGAGACAAACAGACAAAGTTACTTTCACATTTATAATATCAGTAAGGTATTTAATAAACTAACCCTAAAAAGACAAAGAAAAAAGTTTAATCGTTCTAGCTTCCACAACCACACACACAGCAAATTTCCACAATAACTTTCATTCTCTATTTTATTTTACTACCCCCCTCCCCTAAGAGTAAAAATTTTACAAACATTGAATGTCATATTTATTGATATTTAAACAACATCCTAAAAATGAGTCCCAAACTTCTAGTTTTAAAAAATGACGATTCTTCCATACAGCGTACCATTGCAACCCCCTTACAATCCTTTTTTCACATTCAAAAGTACCCTATATTCTTTCTCCGGGTGTAAACTAACTGTGTACCAAATTTCATTAAAATTTTTATTTTGTTTTGGAGTGTAAGACTGACAGAAAGACAAACAGAGTTACTTTCACAGTTATAACATTAGTGGAGTATTTAAAAATCTACCCCAAAAGAACCAATGAAAATAGTTTCATCGTTCTAGTTTCAAAAATGATGAATTTACATAAAAACTTGCATCCCCTATTTTATTTTACCCCCTTAAGGGTAATTTTTTTACAAACAATGAATGTCATATTTATTTATATTTAATCAACAGCCTCAAAAATAAGTTTCAAGCTTCTAGCTTCAAAAATGACGATTTTACATAAAAACTTGGAGGACCTGTTGTGTATGTGTAGTAATTATAGATTCTTTGATTGGTATATGACGGAGTAATAACTACGAGATAAATACATATCTCGATAATACAAATTGTGATACAAAGTATTTGTTATGAATAATAATTATACAGTAAATAATTTAAAATGAAATCATTATGGTTTTAATAATTAAGAGGGCCCCCTAAGGGGCAGAGGAGACTGGCTCCATCCACACGCCAAGCCTCAAGTGGAAGACTTACCAACTAACTTGTTCCTTCCCCCTTGAATATGGAATATGCAAAGTAGGATTGCGATATACACCATTTGAAGGTGAGATGGGATGAGTATTCTCAGCACCAAAACAAGTTTAGTTTATATTATTAAATCAACATTACAAGTGGCTTCACCAAGCTTGTGATGCTTCAAGTAGATAAATAAAGATATAGTTGCCAAAGGCAAATCGAACTGAATTCAGGATCACTCACGACACAGAAGCTTACTTATGGATATTGACCCCTTCAGTTCCATGAGGCGATAGAGAGACCGTCAAAGAGACTGCCGACCTCGAAACTAAATCCCAGCATCACTCAGTCACAGAGCCCACCTAATGGGGAACACCCCGGCCCCAGTGTGACAGTGGAGATCAGACTGAAGATACAAGTCGTAACAGAAACTAGGAGGTCACTCAAAAGCCAGAACTTACTAATGGATCCCAGTATCCTTTCAGCCCTATAATGTGACATTGGAGATCACCCGTAATTGCAGTACGATAAATAGTAGAGTGGTATGATAGCCCGATGCCATCAACACCACAATATTGGTCAATCCAATATATAATGTTGATAATTGCTATATTACAAACATAGCATGTATAATTTATAAATTTCCCTAATACCAAGAATACTCGAGGAAATAAGGATTGTGTATTCGTTAATCAGAACTAGACTCTGTTATGATTGTTTATATTTAAATAAGATTACTTACATAGCAAAGTAATCATTATATTAGTGATATATTATAAGCGAGGACTATAAGTCCCAAATCTAAATAGAGATATCTGAATGATCCACATGATGAACCAACCAGAAGATAATGTTTAGTTTATAGAAGGACTGCACGTCCAAATATATATCAGTAAGATTTGATTAATCACATAGTGAAATAATCAGAATAATATAGATAATAATGTCAAAAGTCTATGACATGAATTATTCTGATGTATGAACATCCACTAGGTAGACAGTCGATGTGATACAGGACCGGAGTCCTTAGATGTAAAGGCCAAAGCCTAAGATAATTGATGAAATGATTAGCCATATAAATGGATAATCATAAATATATATATAGATTGAGGACCGAAGCCCATAGAAGTGATTATATTTATGTATACATAAACATATATATATAATATGTATATATAAATTAAAGGACTAAGAGTCCTTAAGTTGAGCTTATACACTAAAGTAATTAGTATTTGTTATTAAGGCCAAGGACCTTAAAATAAACTTTTATTTTATTGAATTGTCTGGAACAAGGAAAATAATAATAAATATCTTAATTAATAAAGAACCGAAGAAATACTCTAATAATAACCAATAAGAATTAATAGATACCGGTTTAATTAGTAATTATACTTTTATATGTGTGTGAATTGTCCTGAGATTATTATTATTATTTGTATACGTTTATTAAACCCACTAATTATGATGACGATTTAGGCCCTCATACTGGCCACTGATGGTTCAGGGAGAGAACCACAAGTGGTGCCCGAGACTTGTGACACGGGTGTAGGTTTAAAGGACCCTTTTAAAATGCACTAACACTCACCTTCACTACTTCTGGTAAACTCCCAGATCTCATCTAATAAACCCCCCAATGCGTACAATTTTCACAATTACATATCTGTTGTTATATGATAACTATATATTATAATTAGGCAATTCTACTATTTACGGAAAGCAAAATAAGTCTCTATAGCTATAAGGGAGTCATATTGAACAGCATTGCTATTGCTTCAGCTGATTAATATAGATAATATTGATTACGGATTAATTCATCTATTATATACATATTTGTGCAGTGTAATAATTTGTATTATATAATAAATGTGATATGTGTCCTAAATCTTTACCTACATAACACCATATGTCCAAGGTAGCAACATATCTCTATATTGATACACCACACATATAACGCACATATAGTAAAGTTCAGGGTGTGAGACCTAGATAACCACATAGTTATCAACTAAACTGAAGTCCCTATTGGTTGTAGAAATCTCCACAGGGATCGTGGTCTAAAACCTTCATTGCGAGCTTTGACCCATCTCTCCTCAAATGATGGAACATGTGACTTCATCATAGATTCATCGATCTGAGCCTCTCTCTCCTCCTGATGAAAACTTCCACAACTAATTCAGAAATTATACTTCCTTACTAAAGCCTCCATAGAGATTTACGGATCATAATATATCATCAAAAACTCTTGGAAAATGTCACTTCAATAGTTCAATCATCGATACAAATATTTTCCTCCTTCTAGTGAAGCCTTCAGTAACCACGAACTCCCCCATGCGACACCTTTTGTAGAATGTATATAATTGTAGTATGGGTAAGTACTAAATCCCAACCAGGCAGTATCCCTCTATTTGAAATAGCAACCTTGCATTACTATCACAAACAAAGAATACTACAAAGCTAGTTATTCAGTGTTAGTAATAAAATATTTGAAATAAATAATTAATAGATGAATTTAGTAAGGGAAATATTTACCGTTTGCAAGTAATTGAATTATTAATAGCTACACAAGTGCAACAAAGTTCTATTATAACTCCATTAGATTACTTTTATTTATTTAAAGTAAATTTGCTATTATCTGAATTCTTATTGTAAATATTAAATTACCTATAAACGTTGAAGATTTTAACATGAAGAAATTCTTTAACATCTAACAAGAAAGTACCAAACGCTGTATAACGTATATGCCTAAGAAATAAATAAATAAATATAGACTATAACGTACGTAAAGATTCAATTATTCTAATATATATTTTACCCATTGTATGATGTACAATTATATATGATTTAAGCACATAGTAAAACACACAATTTATAGAAAAGGAAATAAACACATGTAGAACCTAAAGAAAATAATTTTATAATACTAACATGCACAAAATAAAACAATAATATAAAAATAATAAAATCACACAAATTATAAAAAAGTAAATAAACATATGTAATACCTAGAGAAAATGATTTTATAATACTAACATGCACACAATAACTCAATAATAGAAAATAACAAAATTATACACATGTATGTCTGCATAATAATTTACATGCGCTACGCATGTAACTCGAACCCGCGACTTCAGGAAACAGCGTACATTAAGCCACCAAACCATAGAGGCTCTCAATCTTATTATAACTTTAATATCTAACATTTAAACAAGGCTTAGATTATGGCCATAAGTCGACTTAACATACATCTAACCGAGTTTAATAATCCTATTATTTGCAATTATAAATTTAGCTGGATCAACACATCCTAAATATTATCTTCTCAATAAATTTCAGACTGCCTCATTTAAAGTAAAAGAATTAAATCACTTACCGAGATGCTCGACAGGAACCACTAATAAAATAATTAATTAAACACTTGCTCACCTCACGGTCACTCCCGACTAATCCCTTCTAACACCCATATTGGCTATTTATAGACATTTTTGTTTACCAATGTACATTAGTGTGCGTAAATCAAAGCTATCGTTTTGAGCTGATGAATTCTATGAAATAAGATTGAAACATTTTTTATTTAATATTATTTTTGTATTGTTTTTACGTAAAATTATTTAATATATCTTATTTATTAAACCATATGATGTTTCTATTTATAATTATTTTATTTTTTAAATAATCTAGTTTATAGAAATTAAATCAATGTTTAGTTAGTGAATTAAAGTCCTAAAATGAATTGTTTTAAAAATCTAATACAATTTTTGAACTAAATATTTGTAATATACTTATGGGTATAGGTGTACCGTCACAATATGTATTTATATTTAATCAACAGTCTCAACAATAAGTTTAAACTTTTAGCTTCAAAAATGACGATTCTTCCATACAATCTTTCATCACCCCTTTTAACCCCTTACAACCCTTTTTTCGCATTAAAAAGTAGCCTATGTCCGTTCTCAGGGTCTAGACTATCTGTATACCAAATTTCATTCAAATCGGTTCAGTAGTTTTGGCGTGAAAGCGAGACAGACATAAAAGAGTTACTTTCACATTTATAATATTAGTTTTTGTCGCAGCACAAAAATATATTTTTATCGTTTCCGTACAAATAATAATTTTACAGTATTAATCTACAAACCAACATTTTGTTTCTTACAATCAGCTAAATAATTTAAATAGTTCCATAATATATGGCACAATGAAAAGGTCATTTATTTTATAAAATAGACAGTTAGTTTTTATTTTAGTGAAAAATAAGAAAATTCTATTTTGATACAACAACCATATATTTATTAATACCTATACTTTATTAATTTTGTGTTAATGCTTTTTAAATAAACACCCACACATTATTTCTGTATAACCTACAAAAATGGGTAAATAATTTAATTTCGGATAGTGCCACACCACAACATTCTTTAAAAAATGTAAATAATAAAATGTGAAGAAATTGTGATTGTTATTAAGTTTTTTTTTTTAGTTTGTCAAAACAGGGAAACAACATTTGACATTTATTATTATTGAACATTGGACATTGACTTTAATTTTTGTAATTTATATTGTAAAACTTTAAGTTGGGCTAAAATGGGCTTGTATCCAGAGCCGTAAAACAAATTAATAAAAAAAATCGCCAAATTTGTCTCGCAATCGGCCAATTTCAGGTTTAAAGAAAAAACACATACACACGATATACGATTTTATCATAAAAAAGTGTCAAAAAACAATATTTTCACTAAACGTCAACGTCATGTTTCCGGCAAGATCTTTCGTTTTTCATTATGTTATCTGTGTTTTTTTCTCTGTGATGGATACCTTATTGGCGCAAACGCACGCGATGTGTTGATTGGTTGTTAGCTAGTGCAATGAAAATATGACGACTAAGGATTCAACCGCATAAAGATAACCTTGTATTTCCATTTTGAACCCCTTACAACCCTTTTTACGCATTAAAAAGTAGCCTATGTCCTTCCTCTGCGTCTAGACTATCTGCGTACTAAATTTCATTTAAATCGGTTCAGTAGTTTTGGCGTGAAAGCGAGACAGACAGACAGACAGACAGAGTTACTTTCGCATTTATAATATTAGTAAGGATTAATTCAAATAATTTATTACATTTTTACTATTTTGCTTCTTTTAAGTACTAATTATAAATGAATATTGAACACAAATGTACCTAACATTTGTGTTCAATATTCAGATTTGCATTGAAATTGATAAATTATTTATGGGTTATTTTATGTAGTTAGTAACGTAGATAGTTGCTTTTTTCTAGAATAAATATTTTGAAGTTAGATTTTTCGTTTTTTAAATGCACACTCTATACCTACATACATACATACATATGAATAAAATTGGAGTGTATGTTTGTAATATTGAAATAATTGTGTTCAATATTCAGATTTACATTGAAATTGAGAAATAATTTATAGGTTACTTTATTTAGTTAGTAACGTAGATAGTTGTTTTTTCCTAAAATAAATATTTTTAAGTTACATTTTTCATTTTTTAAATGCACACTCTCTATACATCTATACATATAAATAAATTTGGAGTGTCTGCGTGTAATTGTATGGTGTAGAATATGATAGGTCACTTTATAATGGCAAAACGAAGACTTTTACAGCATTTATTTTAATAATTTTGTTTTAAGGCACGGAACGCGTCGCTTACAGTAGGTACATATTGTGTGTTATTACTATTGTACTGCCTGATTATTGAAGTTAGACGTGTGCTAAGTTTTTTTCCCCTAAGATTGATTGTTTTTTTTGTGAGTAAAATTTAATATCAAAGTAGTGTATGCGGGAGGGTTGAACCACGGCGGGTGCTGGAGATATGCTCAGTGGTATTATACAGTATTTACAGTTTTATTTTATAGCTGTAGAAATTTAAAACTTATTGACTAAATTTCAAAACAATTCGGAAACCTTAACAGGCGAGTCAGGTTAATTTTAGCCTTTTCGATACAAGCTATCAGAAATAACAAGCAATTATTTTTTTCTTTATAAATATAGAGCAATAACTGTGTTTCTTTATAATTTTAAAATCATTCTGTTATATTTGGTTTAATATATCTGTAACTTAAGCTGCAAAATGTTTTTATTTTCCCCTCTAAAAGGCAACGTTCAACTCTCCCCAGACCCCGGTTCAGTGTTCCTTGGGGTGAGGAGAGTTGACTCATATCCCATTTTCATTAAAATATATGTAACACTAGCTGTTCCCGCGACTTCGTCCGCGCGGAATTTAACATTATTTTTCTAAAATAATAGCCTAAGTTACTCCTTAGTACATCAGCTACCTGCCAAAAAAAGTCCCGTCAAAATCGGTCCAGCCATTTCAGAGATTAGCCGGAACAAACAGACCAACAGACAGACAAAAATTTAAAAAAATGTTATTTTGGTGTATGTAATCGTATTTATATTCATATGCATGTAGTAAGAAACGGTTATTTCAATATTACAAACAGACTCTACAATTTTATTTATATGTATAGATGTTTCAGTATTATATTATCGAAAAAGTAATTATGCATAAGTAAACCTTAATAATTTTTTTTTTTTTTATTTATTTTTGTGTACTACAATCTGTCACAACTGAACATTAAGTAGTATGTTTGTTGGGTTATCTCGTCGTGACAGGCTCGGTATGTGTTACACACATCCTACTTTACTTCATATATGCACTGCTTATTTGACAAGGTCCTGAGGCATTTTGCGTTTTAGTCTGCGACTAGATTGGCTCACTTTCATCAGTGTCTTTGCCAGGCGGTTGGGATGATTTGTCATTCTTTCATCGTATGATTTGATTTGTTTTAAAATCTCTTGTTTGACAGTGTCTATCTCCAGATCATGATGCAGTTGTTCATTTGTGACATACCAAGGTGCATTGGTTACCATCCTTAACATTTTGTTCTGAAATCTTTGTATGATTTCTATGTTGGAGTGAGAGGCAGTCCCCCATAATTGGATGCCATAGGTCCAAATCGGTTTTAGTATGGCTTTGTAAACAAGGACTTTGCTGTTCAATGACAATTGTGACTTGCGACTTAACAACCAGTAGAGTTTCCGCATTTGCAATCCCATTTGTTTGCGTTTGGTAAATATATGTTTTTGCCATGTTAATCGCTTATCCAGGTGTAAACCCAGGTATCTAACCTGGTCTTTTTTAGGTATCATTAGATTATTGAGCGTAACTGGTGGGCAGATGCCTTTCTTTAAGGTAAAGGTGACATTAATTGATTTATTTTCGTTTGCCTTAATTCGCCACTTCTTAAGCCAGTTTGATAGGTCATTTAGCCCAGTCTGTTGCTCGTCGTGTGGAGTTGCTGGACTTCCATCGACCGCGTCCCCAGGTGGTGGATAGGGGAAAGCCCCCAGATATGGGAGGTACTAGGGAAATCAACTACCTAGCGCGAACCAAAACCAGTAGGCATGAGCGTGCCTTTAGTCTTGTAAGACGCACTCTAAGGGATCATATCCCGACAGAAAAGACGAAGCTGTGGATCAGTAAACTTATGAAATGGCGGAATCTAAAACTAAATTACCCCAGGAGGGTACCACAGATTGTGGAAAATCCCTCCCTGAACATTATCTCCCGGGACAAAGTTCAGGCAGCTCCTCGTATTCTGGGGGGGCAAATTTCGCTCAATCAACATAACAAATCAGAAGACGAACAACCCTAAATCAAATCTCACACAACAAACCTCCCATAGACAATCGATCGCCAATCGACCAAGATCAAACTCATACAGCGGGTTTTGTCAAATTCCGCAGACACATGGCACAATAAAACAAACTCCCAAACATGCCGTTAAAAACGACGAAGACGACACACAAAACTGGCAAGAAGTAAATAATCGCAAAAGACTGAGAAATAGTCCTGAAATAATAGTACGTAGACAAAAACAGACCAAACTCAATTACTGGCTAGCAGCCCCAGTACCAACCTCAAACAGTTTTGCCGAACTCAATAATGATGACCAACCAAAAATCATAGAACCGTCACAAACGGTAGTAATAAAACCTCCACCATACTTCATTGACAAGGTTAGCAATATACAACCTCTGTCAAAAATGCTACAAGATGTGGCCCACGGAGAATATGAAATTAAAGTCCTACAAGGTGAAAAAGTTAAAATCCAGGCAAAATCACCCGAGTCATACTCAAATATATACAAAGAACTCAAAAACAGAAACACCGAATTCTATACATACCAACCTAAGCAAGAGAGAAGCTTTAGAGTAGTAATAAAACGTATTCATCCATCAACTGATACTGATGAAATAAAACAAGCACTAGAAGAACTACATCATAAACCCAAAAACATCTGGAACATCAAAAACAGCAGAACAAAAAAACCACTTCCAATGTTCTTCATAGAGCTGCAACCTGGCCCGAACAATAAAGATATCTACAACATTAAATCAATTCTAAACTGCCGCGTAGCAGTTGAGCCACCAAAACCTAAGCGAGAAATCCCTCAATGTTCCAACTGTCAACAATACGGGCACACTAAAAAGTTCTGCCACAGACAACCCAGATGTGTGAAATGCGCTGGACTCCATCAAACAACAAACTGCCCCAGGAAAGAACGCTCCGACAAAGTCAAATGTATACTCTGCGAAGGTAACCACCCGGCCAACTACAAGGGCTGTATTGTCTACAAAGAACTCCAAAATGTTAAATATCCGACTATTGACTTCAACAAACAGAAATATAATAGGTCAGAAAACCCTTTTAAAGTAAGTCAAACAAATATAGAAAGAAATTATACACGAAAGTCGTACGCAGCTGCCGCGAGAAGCGATTCACACCAAGAACCGTACAAAAATCCCAACAATGCAAGTACCGAGCAATATTTAATAGATATCCTCCAGACCTTTAATACCTCAATACAGGCTCTCATGAACCAAATGATCAAAATGACCCAGATGGTAGCTGAACTCATGTCTAGGTTACCAGCACATTCGCTACCCTAAAGCTCTTTGTTTGGAACGCCAACGGCCTATCAAATCACTCAAATGAGTTAAAAATCTTCTTTAAAACAAATAACATTGATATTATGCTAATTTCTGAAACTCACTTCTCATCCAAGAGCTTTTTCAATATTCCCAACTACACATTATACCATACCATGCACCCAGATGGTAAAGCACATGGTGGCTCAGCCATTTTAATCAAATCTCACATCAAACATCACCAATCTCAGTCATATTGTAAAGACTTTATTCAAGCCACAAGTATTATTGTGTGCGATCATGCTAGTGACATTACAGTATCATCTCTATATTGCCCACCAAGACACACTATTAAGGAAGAAGACTTCAATGAGTACTTCAAAACTCTTGGAAACCGTTTCATAGCCGCAGGAGATTATAATGCGAAACATACATTCTGGGGATCCAGACTAACATTACCAAGAGGGCGAGAACTCTTCAAAAGTGTGCAAAAAGGGTCTATGAACGTAATCTCAACTGGAACACCCACATACTGGCCTACTGACAAAGGGAAAATACCTGACCTCATAGACTTTTGTATCACCAAGGGTATAACAAATAACAACATAACCTGCCGCAGCTGCTTAGAATTATCTTCGGACCATTCCCCTATTATGGTGGAAATTGGAGCAGAGATTAGAGAAACCACCAAAAGATGTATTCTGCACAATAAACGAACCAATTGGCGCTTATTTCGGGTTCTTCTCGACGCCGAATTTCATTCTCCTATTGCACTTCAAACAAAAAGTGATATCACAAACGCTGTGGAATTTTTTACCACCAGTGTCCAAAGTGCAGCATGGAACTCGACCCCACTTATCCAACATAAACCTGTAGTCCAACATATACCCTCAAAAATCTTGGAAAAAATTCACGAGAAAAGGACCCTCAGAAAATTATGGCAACAAAATAGATGCCCCGACACAAAAAGACACCTAAACCACAAAATAAGAGAACTAAAAAGTATTCTTGATCACGACCGTAACGCAGAATTTCAAGCCTACCTTGAGGGCCTTGATGCTACTGCTGCCACTGACTACTCCCTCTGGAAGGCAACTAGAAAAATTAAGCGACCGACAATAACGTCGGCTCCACTGAGAAAAGAGGATAACAGTTGGGCACGCAGTGACCAGGAAAAGGCCAACACATTTGCCGATCACCTAGCAGATGTTTTCCAACCACATCCCTACGAAGGCCCACCAGACCACCAGGAATTAGTAATGGAAATCCTGAATACGACAAGAGCGGATGAAGTAACACCTTGGAAATTCACAGAGAGAGAGGTCAGGGGACAAATTTTAAAAGGAAACCTAAAGAAATCACCAGGATACGATCTCATTACCAATAAAATCCTTCAAGAATTACCCGAATCTGGGTTAATACTAATCACAAGAATATACAATGCCATAACGAAATTAAGGTTTATTCCTCCACAATGGAAAACTGCGAAAATAATCATGTTATTAAAACCAGATAAACAACCAGAGGATCCTAAGTCATACAGGCCAATTAGTCTGCTGCCTATACCGTCGAAAATCTATGAATCACTGCTTTTACTACGGATAATGCCAATAGTAGAGCAGAAGGGCCTCATTCCTGATCACCAGTTCGGCTTCCGTCGTAAGCACGCCACCATCGATCAGATACACAGGCTCATAACAGTAATAGATGAGTCCTTTGAAAACAAAAGTTACTGTGCGAGCGTATTCCTTGACATATCCCAAGCATTCGATAGAGTCTGGCATGAGGGACTATTATCCAAAATAAAACCACTATTCCCCACTTACGTTTATGAAACAGTCAAGTCTTTCCTTCAGGATAGACACTTCATTGTCCAAAATGGAGAAGCGCTGTCAAAAATTTGTAATGTTAAAGCGGGAGTCCCCCAGGGCAGCGTTTTGGGACCTCTGCTCTACCTGCTCTACACCTCTGATCTACCAACTCCAGATGGTATAACTACTGGTACCTTTGCCGATGATACTGCGATATTGGCTTCTCATCAGGACCCAATAGAGGCTACAAAACTCCTTAATAAATAACCTACTGTTTATTATTATAATTGAATCACTCATTTATAATTGAAGCCTCATTTATAAGAAAATACGATACTTTAAACTAAAAGCGGTTCAACTCTCCCGGACTTCTCCTAATATTGAAATAACCGTTTTTTACTATGCATGTATTTATATGCATGTAGTAAAAAACGTTTATTTCAATTTTTGTCTATCTGTCTGTTTGTTCCGGCTAATTCCTGAAATGGCTGGATGGATTTTGACAGGACTTTTATTCGTAGGTAGCTGATGTCTTATTACATCAGCTACCTACGAATAAAAGTCCTGTCAAAATCCATTAGGCTACTTTTATTTTTGGAAAATAGTATTAAATTCCACGCGGACGAAGTCGCGGTTGCAGCTAGTTAATGATAATACTTCTTAACGCGAGCGAAGCCGCGGGCTAAAGATAGTTAAACTATATAATAGTTTGGTTTTTGTTTTGGTATATACATAAGTATATCTTAATCTATTAAATATACATAAGCTATTAAAATAATAATTATTATCATCAGCTATTTTGAAACTTTGTGATCATTTCCTGTTTTATTTAATCTGTAATTAAATAAATCATGCACTGAATGTAATAATAGTTTTCTCATTGAATATTTTTCTGGTCGAACTCTCAAAATCTATATGTTGTTATATATATTTAGTACTAATCTCGAGGACGATGCGCAAAGTATAATTTATGATTAAACCAACTGAAGTTCTATCATAATTGAAATGAATGGATTGATAAATAATGAACGGAAACTGAAATGAAGTAACCAAGTTACGAATCCACCTGCAAAAAAAGCAAAGAAAAGAAAGTACCCTCTCAACAATAGTGCAAAAGCGGTGTCACTTGTGCGTTACTACATGTTGTTATTGTCTTTACAAACACGTGGAGCAATAAAAATACTCAAAAAGTAATTAAATATCCTTGTATTTCGATAAGATTTTACAGTATGCAAGTTTCGTGACTACGTGAATTTGATGAGTGACTATAATTTTGTAACGGGTAGTAAAAAAATAAATCAATATAACGCCTCGGTAAAATGTAATATTAATAATAGTTAGCCGGTTTTGCTATAGAAATTTATCAGACTTTAACATCTTCCGCCCCGTTGAAAGACTCCCAAGTCTTTTAACTGTTCATCTCTTCATCAGTTGGTAGTGGGCACAGTCGAGTTAAGGCTCGTCGTACGCAGCCTCGCGTAGTATTAATGTCAGCTACACGACACACGCCATCGGGTTCCGTGAATAAGCGTACCACATGCCCAAGACGCCATGCTAAAGGGGGAATTGACGGTTCTTGAATCAGGACAAGGTCACCAACTTTCAGATTAGAGGAATTTATTCTCCATTTAGTTCTTTGCTGCAGCTCCACAACATATTCTTTTTGCCACCGCTGCCAAAAATGCTGTCGAATCTGCTCTAGTCTTTCGTATCGCTTGAGCTTGTGCTCGCTATCCATTTGGATTCGTATCTTCCAACATGGGTGATGATAGCGCTGAGAGGGGTCTTCCGATCAGAAAATGCCCTGGGGATAGGAAATGGTAGTCGTCAGGAGATGAGGATAACGGGCACAATGGGCGACTGTTAAGAATCGCTTCCACTTGAGCAAACAATGTTGAAATTTCTTCAAAGGTAAGATGACTATTGCCCATAACGCGCTTAATATGATGCTTAGAAGACTTTACCCCGGCCTCCCAGATTCCCCCGAAATGAGGAGCGTAAGCTGGGATAAAGGAAAATTTTATCCCTCTCCAGATGCAAAATTAGATAGAGGTACTTGATTAGTCTTTAAAAATATACTTAACTCGGTAGCCGTAGCAACAAAATTGCGTCCGTTATCGGATAAAATTTCCAATGGCTTGCCGCGACGTGCTATAAACC
The DNA here is from genome assembly GCF_030625045.1 of Achroia grisella. NCBI lineage: Eukaryota > Metazoa > Arthropoda > Insecta > Lepidoptera > Pyralidae > Achroia > Achroia grisella. Next base: position 106,488 of record NW_026712853.1, read on the forward strand.
TTCTTAGAGTCATCAAGAAGTTATCTTTAGATAATCCACTTACTGCCTCTAAGTGAATACACTTATAGCGTAAGCAAACGAATAGGCATAAATAACACTTAATTAATTTAGAGCCACGTCCTTTACGATTTAGTATGTTAAATGGTCCTGCGTAATCTAAGCCTACAGACTGAAACGGAAAATCAGGATTTAGTCTTTGTGAAGGAACATCACCCATCTTTGGACATAGGGTTTTTCCCTGTGCTCTCCTACAGATAACACACTCATGATAGGTAGTACGAGCTAGACATCTCCCGTTTATAGGCCAAACTGTATGTCTAATAGCCGATACAATAATTGTGGACTAGCATGCATATTTTTGATGTGCTCAAATTCAAATAAAAGCTTCGTAAATCAATGAGAAGCATCTAAAACTATAGGATGCCGTTGCTCATATGGACAATTAGCAGCATCTATTCTACCACCTACTCTAATTGGCCATTATTATCCATAAAAGGAGAAAGCGATAAAATTTTTGATTTTGTATGTATTGTTTTGTTTTTAGACAATAATGCATATTCCAATGGAAATTATTGTTGTTGTGCAATAGAACATAATTTGTAAAAAGCATCATTTAATTCATCGAAAGTAAGTACATTTGATCTTTTATTTTTTTTATTTCTTAAATTAAAAATAAATTTCATAACAAAAGCAAATGATCTTTGTAATCTAGAATATTTAGAGAATCTTTCAAAATTAACTATAGCCTCAGTGGTAGTTACAGAATTAACCTTTATCTCTGGAATTTCATGTGGAATATTAGGTTTTAGTGTAGGCCAGGTGGACTCATCGTATGATAAATAACTAGGACCGGACCACCACAGTTTTAAATCATTAAGCTGGCTAGCACTTACGCCCCTGGAAATCAGATCAGCTGGATTGTCCGAGGTGGGTACGTATCGCCAACAAGAAGGATTTGTCAAATCCAGTATTTCTCCTACTCGATTAGCGACAAATGTTTTTAGCTGCCTAGGATTATTATTCAGCCAACAAAGGACAACACTCGATCACACACACTCAATCACACCAATTCGCTAGACGCGTTGGTTTATGCTTTATTGATTCTATCACGCTGTTACATAACCTAGCAGCAAGCAAAGCTGCACAAAGTTCCAAACGTGGCATTGTAACTGGCTTCTGAGGAGCCACCTTTGATTTGGCACACAACAACTTAACTGTGATTCGATTGTTACTATCTATAGATCTTATATAAATGCAAGCACCATAGGCACATTGTGACGCGTCACTAAAAGAATGCATTTCAATAATATTTGGTAAATGTGAGTACTGTGATGTAGGTAAACTATTAATACCCCTACAGATTTCATCCCAAGTATTTTTAATTTCTTGGGGAACAGGTTCATCCTAATCAATCTTTATAAGCCAAAGTCTTTGTAAAAGCATTTTAGGTTGAATTATGCACGGACTCAATAAACCCAACGGATCAAAAATTTTGAATGGATTTAACATTATTGAACGCTTTGTAATCACTATATTTTGAGACACGGTATTGATAACTACAGGGAAATTCAAATTATCGGTGATTGAATTCCATCCCAATCCCAAAGTATTGAATGACTCGCTTATAGTTAAAACTTCTTGAGCATTTGGTTCTAAACTGTTTAAAATAATAGGTGAATTAGTTTTAAATTTGAAACAAGACTCATTTAATATTTTAATAATATGATTTTTTATGTAAAGCAATTGATTTTCGTCATTACAACCAGTAAAAAGGTCATCTACATAAAAGTCATTTTGTATTATAGTTTTAATTAAGTCGTCCCCACACTCTTCACCCACTTGCCAAAGACACCTCGTACTCAAATAGCTGCCACTCGCTGTTCCGTAAGTGACAGTATTTAATCGTAGAGATCTTATAAGCAGCGACTCATCTTCTCTCCATAAGATTAACTGTAAGTTACAGTCTTCTAAATCGACACGAACCTGGCGATACATCTTTTCGATGTCACCGGTCAATATGTATTTATGGTGTCTTCCTCTAATCAATATGGAGAAAAGTGAACATTCGGGCCTACCATGTGAAGATCATCGACGGAATATCCAGAAGAGGTGGGAGCTGAGCTGTCGAAGACGACACGAAGCTTAGTGGATTCACTTTGCTGTTTATAGACAGGATGATGGCTTAAAAAATACGACGGATTTGGTTTAACAACAGCAGATTCAGACAGATGATTAAAATCCTCATATTCTTTAATAAATTTGGAATATTCTGTTTTTAATGCAACATTTTTTCTAAAACGTTTCTCTAAAGAAAGAAATCGTTTTTTAGCTAGATTGTAAGAATCCCCTAAGCAATCGGGAGTATCTATCAAAGGTAGTCGTACACAAAATCTACCTGATTCTAAACGACGAGTATGTGCTTCAAAATGTTTTTCACATTGTTCTTCAATTTTTGACATAAGTGTTCTTTGTGGTATATCTTCAACTTCCCAAAATTTTGTGAGAGCTTTGTTGATTTCTAAATTATAAGATGAATTTATACATTTAGCAAGATTATAATTAATATTATAGTTATAAGTGGCTGTCTGTATAGGACTAGCAATCAACCAACCGAATTTACTTTGTTGAAGCTTAGGGTTATTAGAGCCTAACGAACGTTGATTACGGCCTAAAATATTCCAGAAGATATCAGCTCCAACTAAAACATCAATAGGGCCTGGTTGCGCAAAAGGTTTTGATTTTGGAAGCTCACCTGTTAGTTGTTCCATTAATAAGCAACATTAAATTATATATAACATTAAATAATTTGTCTATAGAAGTCAATTTTATAACGCAGTTTTCTTCAACTTTAGACATTGAATTATTGCCAATTCCTATGACACTTATAGTATTTATAGAGTTAGATTTTAAGTTTAATTTTTGTTTTAAAGATTTAGTTATAAATGAACTTTGGCTACCACTATCAAGTAGGGCACGTACCCTTTCTACTTCATTAGTGATAGGGTTGGATACTTCAATCATTGCTGTGGACAAAAGTATCTGGGTTGTTTTTTTAACATTGTAGTTTGAAACTGTTTCAGCATTATTAACTGCTGTATTAGCTACGACTGCAGTTACAGATATATGCAGCAATGTATTGTGTTTTTTCTTACATTCGCGGCAGGGTCTCATACGACATTCGGATATAGGATGACCCTGACATAAGCAATTACAACATAATTTATATTTTGTTACATCAGATAATCGTTCTTGGATATTTTTAGCTTTAAAAGTAGGACAGTCATAAATTCTATGACTTTCATTGCAAATAATACAGACGTAAGTTTTTTGGTATACTGTATTTTTTCTGGTTTATTATTATTGAAATGAGGTGGAAAACGATTAACCTTAACATTTCTATCAGAATTATTTTCATTCTTATTTCGGTTTAGTACTTCTAAAACGTGAGCACTTCTTCTTTAGCCTGGCCTTGGTCCCATTTATTTGGGGTCGGCCTGGTCAGTCTTCGCCAGGACGTTCTATCCTGGGTCGTCTGGGATGTTATTTTGGCGCTTTTTATGTCTCTCTCAATAACAGACATCCATGAGAGACGGGGTCTGCCGCATCTTCTGGGCTGGGTACTTATGTCAAGCACTGTTCTTATCATGTGCTCTGATGGTCGCCGCATGACATGACCGTACCACCTCAGGCGGCTCTCTAAAACTTCTAAAACGTGAGCACGATCTATTAAAAATTTCTGAAATTGTTCTAGAGTAGGAACATCACTAAAAGTATTACGCACTCCTTCCCATTTTGTTAAAGTGCGGTTATCTAATTTAGAAGATAACATGTAAATTATTAGCACGTCCCATTTATCTGTATACTGGCCTAGGCTAGATAGAGCACGCAGGTTCTTTTTAAAATGATCTACCAAAAATCGCAAGGACCTTTCAGACTCACGTGTTATTTGTTGTATATTAAACAAAGAATTAAGGTGGTGATCAATAAGCAACCGTTTATTATCGTAACACTCAAAAAGTAATTTCCACGCTTCAGTGTAATTATCTGAAGACACTTCAAGGTTACAAATAATGCGCGCCGCATCTCCTCCAGGTAAGACAGCAAATAATGAAATTTATGTATTGGAGGAATACGCTCATTGTTATGAATAAGATTAGAAAACGTGTCCCTAAACTCAAGCCAATGAAAATAGGAGCCTCCAAACTTTCCAATTTGAATTTGGGGTAATTTAAAGCTCAGTTGTTGATGATCAAGATCACATTGAGACCCATGAAGAATAGATTCACGTCTGTGCTCATTTTGAATTATATTATGTTGTTCAATAAGAGTTTTCGCTGTAGCGATGCTAAGTATTAGATCCTGCTCAATGTTATCTCTTTCATCGATCTCCGAACCAATATTTTCAGAATTAATGACCTCGGTCTCACTTTGCAACTCATCAAATTTTGCTGACAGTCCCTCAAATTTGCTTAATTTAAGAGATAATTCCGCCATTTCAATATTTGAAAGCTTTGACTGTGTAGCCACCTTGTCTAAGTAATTTTTGAATTTTGTTATTTGACCCTTTACAGAACTTCTTTTTATAGTGAGTTCTTTTAAGCTAATCTTTGAACTGAACTTGAACTTTGCCTGACAAAATTGTAATAATAGTTTATCAATAACAGTTAGTTTACCTTTTATTAAATTCTAAATAATGAGATGATAAAAAAATATAACTTTAAAGTAGAGTAAGTATAACTTTAAAGTAGAGTAAGAGTAAAAATATATATAAAGTAATATTAATTAGTACTAGTAGTAAATAAAGAACCTATGTTGTTGTAAATATGTTGCTGTTTTACTACAATATTACATTAATACACCGCGGGGTGAGTAAACAAAGTGAGAAATGGTCAGCAAAAGATAATAAATGATCAAACGAACTTACCTGTGATGTTCGATCATTATTATATGAAGTGCTTCGTTCGAAGATATATATATATTTGCCATGTAGTTTCTTCAAATCACTAGGCAACATAACGCAATTTTAGAGCTAGATTCTAAAGCCAACACTTGTCATACTCTATAGACAATAGACTGATACTTGTCATTCCTTTAGAGACTATATCACAAACTCAAAGGGTGGGTTTAAGTAAACTAGGTGTATTACTACTATATCTGGGTGGGTCTATATCTTCGAACGAAGCACTTCATATAATAATGATCGAACATCACAGGTAAGTTCGTTTGATCATTTATTATATTCCAGTGCTTCGTTCTCAATATATATATTTACCATGTAGATATTTAGAGTCTCAGTGAGTTTGTGATTAATTTTTTCCTTAATATTACAACTGGATAGTATAAGCTGTAATAAAACATCTTTCTATTTTTGGTATAAATCAGTCTTTTACTACAAAAATTAGAATAATGGATAATTCTCAATTTCAACATTAACAGTATCAAGTCTTTAAACATAATTATTAATCATATTAATCAGTCATATAAGAAATTCTTCATTACACAGTTCTTAATTATAACAAGTTACAATTATTATCCCTTAATACACACTTATTTTTATATTAAAAATTGTATAAGTACTATAGTTAGCACTCACATTGCGGATAAAACAGTATTTGCAAAAATATTAGTATTTTTCATAATGGGTCTATTATAAAATTTTGCAAATGTCTGCGAAGACTCTGTCCAACCCGCGGTATTTCTAATAGCCTCTATAGACACACCCTTCATCTTGGCCATGGATGTTGAAGCATGACGAGTAGAGTGGCCCGTAAAAATATCTGTATTAATGCCAGAATTTGTCAACACATTTTTTATCCAACGACTTAATGTGGATGGTGTAGCCGCTCTATGTGGTTTTTTAGTGGTTATAAATAGTTCTTCAACATCACCCCTTATATCTTTGGTGCAGTTAATGTAAAACTGTAAAGTAAGTGATGGGCAAATCTCAGGTTCGGTATAGAATGGTAAGACCAATACCGGTTGTGAACTGTAGGTGACTTAAAGTTCATATTTACAGATTTATACATTTTATATTTTATTAAATTATATTCACATATATAACTATAATAATATAAATATATATACATTTATACTCTTATTATATACACACACTATACTTATATACACATACAATCATTATTGTACAACATTAATTTAATTCATGAGCATACTCGAGCGAAACCCGTAGTATGCGGTTGGCCGGACTTTCTGTGATGTACTTACCTGAGAGTCGTCTAACAAGTTTTGTAACGCATCGCTTTGCTGCACCGTGCAGCGTCCGCTGCCGCTCGGTCATAACCAGTTGCGATTATTCTGTATTAGGTTACACCCGTGTCGATTGTACGCTCATTTCAATTAAATAATTACGAGTTTATTGGGAGTATTTTTATCAATTACCCCAAAGTGGTGACCCCGAAAATACAAGACAATAAAATGAGCAGTGGCAGTGATTCGGGAGAATCCCAGAAACAAAATGTAAATACAAAACGTCGACATAGTTTAAAGACGAGTAAATTTTATCCGCCCCAAGTTAGAATACCGCCATTCTGGGCCGAAAAACCAGCAATTTGGTTTGCGCAGGTGGAATGTCAATTTTTAGCATGCGGTATAACTGACGACGCGACCAAATTCTTCCACATTCTTGGTAATCTGGACAGGCAATACGCGTCGGAGGTAGAAGACATACTCGTCGGACCTCCAGACTACCAGCGTCTGAAAGCGGAGCTGATAAAACGACTGTCGGTTTCACGCGAGAATAAGGTGAAGCAGCTGTTGATGCACGAGAACATGGAAACCGTAAACCATCGCAGTTCCTTCGGCACTTGCAACATCTGGCTGGACCCCAGGTTCCTGAAGATTTTGTCAGGACGATTTGGTCTAGCAGACTACCTGCGGGAATGCAACCGATCATCGCGTCGCAGCCTACCCTATCCTTGGACGCCTTGGCTGAGCTCGCCGACCGTATTCACGACATAGCACCAGTTTCACACCAGGTGGCAGCAACTACAGCGCCTGCACCTTCACCAATCGAGGAGTTAACCAAGCAGGTAGCCGCACTGACGAGACAAGTTAGTGCCCTTAGTGCTCAAATTAACCATACGCCCCGACCGAAGGATAGACGTCAAGGTAGGTGGTCAACGACACCGATCGACATCACGCAGATCAAACTCCAGTTACAGAAAGTTTCTAGTCTGTTGGTACCACAAACAATTCGGTACGCAGGCGAAGAAATGTTTGATACATGCCATGCGACTTCAAAACGGGAAACGACCTACGCAGTCAGTGATTGCCGCGAATGATTGCCAAAGCTCCGTCAGCCGTCTGTTCATCACCGATCACGGATCCAATATGGAATTTTTGGTGGATACTGGAAGTGACGTTTGTGTTTATCCAATATCAGTGATTCGTAAACATCGTGTTAAAACGGAATACAAACTTAGTGCTGCTAATGGTTCTGTTATCGATACCTACGGTTACATTCAGCTAAATTTGAATTTAGGGTTACGCCGCGATTTTCTTTGGCGATTTATTGTTGCCAATGTTACAAAGGCTATAATCGGAGTTGATTATTTAAATCATTATAAACTCATTGTCGATATTGGAAACCGTAGACTTCTCGATAGCATAACTAACACCAGCACAGTAGTTAATGTTGCAAAACGTAACAGTTTAGTGTCTAGTGTTAAAGTATTGACTGGTATGACGAACGGTAGTTTCTGTAAGTATCTATCTATATTAGCTCAATACCCAGAAATTACACGCCCAGCTGGTACCCCGGGTTTCGTTAAACACCACATCCGTACCACACCAGGTCCCCCAGTTTCGTACCAACCTCGCCGACTCGCCCCTGACAAACTTAAAATTGCCAAGCAGGAATTTAAGATAATGTTAGGTAATGGTACTGCACGTCCATCTGACAGTCCATGGGCCTCTCCTTTACACCTTGTATCTAGAAAAGACGTTGTTTAACGCCAGAACTGTCCCTGATAAATATCCTATCCGCCACATTCACGACTTTTCCCATAACTTATCAGGGTGTAGGTACTTCTCAACCATAGATCTGGTAAAAGCCTATAATCAGATCCCGGTGGCTGAAGAGGATATATCAAAAACCGCTATTACTACGCCTTTCGGACTGTATGAATTTCCTTTCATGACATTTGGGTTGCGAAATGCAGGCCAAACTTTCCAAAGGTTTGTTGATGAGATGACCCGTGACCTAGAATTTTGTTATCCTTTTCTAGATGACTTTTTGATATTTTCTAGAACAGAAGAAGAACATGAAAAACACCTACACCAAATTCTAGCCCGAATGAGAGACTACGGAGTGCTAATAAATACTTCTAAATGCATTTTTGGTGCTAAAAAAGTAACATTTCTAGGTTACAGTATATCTGAAACAGGTACCAGGCCCCTGGAAGGTAAGATACAGGCAATCTCTGACTTCCCCACGCCTAAGACGGTGAGAGAACTCAGGCGGTTTTTGGGTATGATCAATTATTACAGACGCTTCATACCTAATGCCGCCAAAATTCAAGGTCCTCTTAACGCTCTTCTTACAGGATCCATCAAAGCTTCGCACCCCATTGCCTTGAAGGGAGATTCATTACAAGCATTCACAAATTGCAAAAATAGTCTCTGCACGGCAATGCTTTTAGCACATCCTGACTCTCAGGCTAAGTTAGGACTAGTCACTGATGCATCTGACACTGCAATAGGTGGTGTTTTACAACAGCTAAAGGACGGACATTGGCAACCTCTAGCATTCTTCTCCCGCAAATTAAGCCCATCACAAAGAAAATACTCTCCGTATGACCGGGAGCTCCTTGCTGTTTATGAGAGCATTAAGTACTTTCGCTATATGTTAGAGGCTACACACTTCACTGTTTATACTGACCATAAACCACTCTGTTATGCATTCCATCAGCGGAAAAGTAACTGCACACCCCGTCAGTATAGGCATCTCGACTTTATTTCGCAATTCACCAGCGATATCCAACATATCTCAGGGAAAGATAACGTCATTGCAGATACTCTGTCCCGTGTTAGTGAATTGCAAAAACCAGTCGATTTTGAATTACTAGCTCAGGAACAGATAACCGATACCGAACTCGCGGAATGTCTCCAGGGCGAATCATCCCTTCGTTTCAGCAAAATGAATATACCTGGGCGTCGTGCCGAACTGTATTGTGATATCAGTACACCGACACCCAGGCCATTCGTCCCCAGAAACCTCCGTAGGCAAATCTTTGACTGTATACATTAGCTGAGTCATCCAGGTGCCAATGCTACAGCCAAACTTATTGTTCAACGTTACGTCTGGCCCACCATGCGGAAAGAATGCCGTGAATGGGCTAAGGCATGTTTAGCCTGCCAGCGCACGAAGGTAACTCGGCACGTTTCATCTCCTTTAGGTACACACAACTTGCCTTCTGCTAGATTTAAATACGTCCATATAGACCTAGTCGGACCCCTACCTCTTTCCGGTATTTATAGGTACTGTTTGACAGCCGTCGATCGCTTCACGCGATGGCCGGAAGCTGTTCCTTTACCTGACATGACCGCAGAAACAGTGGCCAAAGCATTTATATCCAATTGGATAGCCCGATTCGGTTGCCCTACCGATATCGTTACAGACCAAGGTAGGCAATTTGAGTCGGCGCTGTTCCAACAGTTGGCCAGGTCCATTGGTTTTAAGCATCGTAGGACAACTGCTTATCATCCCCAGTGTAACGGTTTGGTTGAGCGTTTTCATCGACAACTGAAAGCCGCAATAACCTGCCACGCTGATCCAAACTGGACTGAATCGTTACCATTAGTACTCCAGGGCATAAGAAGTTCGTTTAAAGAAGACCTTAAGTCTTCATCAGCAGAACTGGTGTATGGTGAACCACTCAGACTACCGGGCGAATTCTTTGGTGACCAAGTCAGCAACTACACAACTGACACCACCGATTTCTCAGCTCGAATTAAATCGTTCGCAGATTCTATTCGTCCAGTTCCTACTCAGCACCATTCTACACTCAAAACATTCATTTTCAAGGATCTTGCCACATGTAGCCACGTATTCCTCAGGGAAGAGTCGTTACGCGGTGCACTCCAGTTTGCTTATAGTGGTCCATATGAATTTATTTAGCGTAACCCAAAATTTTATAAAATTAGTGTCCGAGGTTATAATATGACAGTATCCATCGACCGTCTTAAACCGGCCTTTATACTGTCTGATATAACTCCTCCACAGAACATATCTCCTACCACCCAACCTCATAACACAGCTCCAAATTTTACACATACAACTAAATCAGGAAGACGTGTCAGGTTTCCAGATTTCTATCGTCCGTAGACACGGCCTCTGGGGGGAGTGCTGTAGGTGACTTAAAGTTCATATTTACAGATTTATACATTTTATATTTTATTAAAATATATTCGCATATATAACTATAATAATATAAATATATATATATATATATATACATTTATACTCAATGTCAATGTCAATGTCGGTTGGACTCCATTTTCCGCACTTAGCCTCTCATTCGGGCCGTTGTGCGTGTAGAGCCAGGCTACTAGCGTAGCCAGCCAAGCTCCTCCCAGAAGCGCAGAAGTCTCCTGGTGTCTTCGCAGGCTTCTCGGAGCGACCTCACCGTTCCGAGGATTTGATTTCGTTGTGTGGTCACTGCTTCGCACTCCAGGATTACGTGAGCGGCCGTTTCCTCGGCTACAAAGCAGCCCCGGCATAGGGGACTGTCTGTAGCACCTATTGTGTACAAATGTCTGTTTAAGGGACAGTGGCCCGTCATTGTCCCGATCATTGTTTTTATGTTATGCCTGTCCAGATTTATTAGGCGTTTTGTTATTCGTTGATTTGTTCTGGGAATTGCCACTTTTGATTGTTTACAATCGGTGGTTTGTTTCCATCTTTGGTTTTGTATCTCAGTGTATCTTTGGCGAATCCAGGATCGAAATTGTGAGAATGGTATTGGCAGAAGCGGGAGGGGGCCTGCTACCGTCATGCCTGATCCTCTTCTCGCCAATTCGTCCGCGGCATCATTTCCATATGATCCACTGTGCCCTTTTATCCACTGGATGGTTACACCGTTGTGCTCTGCCACTTTATCCATGATATTGTGACATTCGATTATTAATCTGTTGTTTGATTTCCTGTTCTGTAGTGCTTTTAGCACGGCTGCACTGTCCGATATAAATTTTAAGTTGAAGTTGTTGACACCTAACTTTAGCACTGTTCGTGCTGCCTCAGTCAGGGCAACGCATTCACATTGGAAAATCGAACTGTGTGGGCCGAGTGGTATGCATAAGTTCATGTTGAGGTCAAGGGAGTGGGCTCCTGCTCCTGAACCGTTATGTGTTTTGGAGCCATCTGTGTATATTCGCAGTTCATTTACAGCAGATTGGTCTTGTTCCTCCTGATTCATTTGTATTTGGTATTTTCTGTTAAATGAGTGATAAGTTTGAGTTCTGTCACACGGAGCTGCAATCAAAGGTTCGTGTTCGATTGCTTGGTTCAGGATGTGAGTGTGAGAACTATTATGGTTTTTGCCCCATAGACCAAGATGGTATAGCCTTATGGCAGCTATGGCTGCCTCCTGTTGTATGTACAAATCGAGGGGTGTTATATTGAGGGCTATTTCAATTGCTGTTGTTGGGGTAGTTTTCATACATCCCGTGATTGCAGAGCATGCAAGTCTTTGAAAGGACCTTAGTTTGTTGACTGTGGTCGTGAGTTTCGACCTTGTCCACCAAACCAAGGCCCCGTACACGAGCATTGGTCTTATCACAGCTGTGTATAGCCAGAGTGTTATTTTTGGTGTAATACCCCACTTATTTCCTAGCATCTTTCGACATTGATAAAATGCTATGGTACTTTTGTTAATTTTGTGGTCAAGATGTTTGTTCCATAGGAGCTTACTGTCCAGTATAACTCCCAGGTACTTGACTTCTTCTTTTAGATTAAGGTCTGTGTTAAAGAGTTTCGGTGTCCTGAAGGTACCAGGAGCTCTTTTGTTAGTAAACATGATTAGTTCTGTTTTGGAAGGATTTACCGAGAGTTCGTGGTTTTTACACCATCTCTCTACAGTTCTGAAGGCTTCTCTCATGCGGTCGCATAGAGTTCCCTCAAATTTTCCTGTTATCAGTATGGCAATATCGTCAGCATACCCTACCGTGTAGAGGTCGTTGTCGTTGAGCTCCTCAATGAGTTCGTTAACAACTAGATTCCAAAGAAGAGGTGATAGGACCCCTCCTTGTGGACATCCTCTGCTCACGATACCTCGTGTGGTAGTGTTAACGGTAAACTGAATTGCACGGTTCTTTAGCATGTTGCTTATCCATTCTATGATAGTTAAAGGTACTCCATGTATGGCAAGAGCCCGGCTTATGCTGGTAAAATTCGTTTTGTCAAAGGCCCCTTCGATGTCTATAAAGGCACCTAGTGTTGGCTGCTTTGAGTGTAACGAGTTACCAATTCGGGTTACTACGCTGTGGAGTGCTGATTCCGTTGATTTACCTTCGCTGTAGGCATGTTGGTTAGGGTGGAGTGGTTTGTTTGTGGACACAAGGTCTCTGATTTCTTTGTCGCATAGTCTCTCCAAAGTTTTTAGTAAAAACGATGTGAGACTAATTGGTCGAAAGGATTTGGCCTGCGTATAATCACCTCTGCCTGGTTTTGGGATGAAGATTATTTTCACTTCGCGCCATTTCAAAGGTATGTATCGGTGTGCCAGACATGCTCGAAATAGCTGAACGAGTTGTTCGGCTATTATGTCTCCGCTCCATCTAAGGAGGGCCGGAAAGACACCATCTAGTCCCGCTGCTTTGAAAGGCAGGAATGTGTTGATTGCCCATATTAGTTTTTCTTTGTCTATTATTTTGCAAGCTACCTCCCAGTCCGAGCTGCTGGTTGTCCTGTCTTCCTGTGAATTCCATGAGTGGTTATTGTCCACTAGAAATCCTGGGAAGTGAGTTGACAGTAGTATTTCGCAAGTTTCTGTGTCATTTGTTGTGTAGCTGTTATCTGGTTTTTTTAGACAGCCTATTGTGTGGTCTTTCTCCTTGGAGAGACACGCTTTTACCTTGACTGCTTGGTTGTTGTTTTCTATATTTGTGCAGAATCGCCTCCAACATTCCTGTCGTCGTTGGCGAATTAGTTTTTTGTATTTTTTTCTCGAAGTAGTGTATTTGTCCCAATCACTTTGTGACCTACTATTCATGGCTACGTTGAAAGTTTTCCTTAACCTCCGTCGGTGTCTCTCTAGTTCGAGACACCACCAGTGTTGCCTACCTCTGCTTTTGGGTACGGTAAGAGGGCAAGACTGTTCGTAGCACGTGGTTAGTATGGACGTTATGTTGTCTGCGTGGTTGTCTATTTCCGTTTTGTCTAGTTTTATTGAGAGTACGGATTGTTTTGCTACGTACGTTTTGACCAATCCCAGGAATTTGAATTTGTCAGTGTTACGAGGAATCCGTCTCGGCTGTGGTTTAGGTAACTGCATGTCGATTGTAAAGCGGATCCATCTATGATCAGAGCATGATAGTTCGTTGGACATGTGCCAGTCACGAACATGCTCCGAGATGCCTGTCGATGTCAGTGTTATGTCTATGATGGTTTGTGAACGAGCGTTTATGAATGTAGGTTCGGAACCTTTATTGAGCAGTGTGAGGTTATTGCTAAAAATAAAAAGAGCTAAGTCCTCACCTCTGTTGTTGGTCTTACTGTTTCCCCATAGCGTGTGGTGCGCGTTGGAGTCAGCGGCGACGACCAGTTCCAGCTTCTCCCTCTCGCAGTACTCGACCAGCTGGCTGAGTTCTGGAGGTGGCACCTCCCCGTCGCTCGGCAGGTATGCTGAGGCGAGGACGATGTCCGGGAGATTTTGTTCTACAGTGGTTATTCTGACTGTTGTTAGATCCCTTGAACAGAATTCGTTTATTAATAATGTTGGAACATGTTTTGGTAGGAAAATACAAGTCCTAGGTTTACTTACGGAGGTATCCAGTAGCAGTTTTCCTCCGATGTTGCCGAGACCACAGATTTTGTTGTTTCTGATCCACGGCTCTTGGATCGGGGCTATGGTCTGGGTGTTATTTTCCAGCACTCTGCGTAGTGAGGCCGTCGCAGTTTGGCTGTGCTGGAGGTTTCCCTGCAGGAGTTTAGTCTTCCCGTAGGGGGAGGAGTAGAGGAGGCTGTCACTGGCCTCGCTCTCTCCTCCCCTGCCGGAAAGCACTCTTCATCCGAGATAATTCTCGGTGAAGATGGTACCTGCACCTCCATTGCCGTCGGAGCCTCTACGTCCTCCGCCGCAGTCTCGACATCCATTGCCGACGTTGTCGGCTCGGGTTCCGTCTCCTGCTCGCCAAGGCTTGTGGCCTCCGTCTGTTTCGAGGCGGCTGCAGGTGTTTGATGGGAGACATCTGTGTCCAGGAAGCGAACATAGATGTTCCCCATCAGGTAGTAGACTCTTCTGTCCTGGGCCTTCAGCACTTCTACATCCTTTTCAGGAATACGAAAGAATAGGCAGGTTCCTGGTGGATCTTCTCTGATTCTTTCGTGTGTCAGGGTCCAGGAGTTGATGCTCATGTTGCTGTTTTGCCCCGCGAGAAGTTCACGTAGCTCTGCCAAGTCCTCGATTTCTCCAGGTACAAAGAGCAGGCACGGCACCTTCTTCGGTATGGCCGACTGTGGTCTAACGACTAGCCTCGAGCCTTCTACTGGTGAGACCATGTCTGTGATGCTTTTCTCAAGCCAGGCTAAGGTGTAGGCATCCTCACACCATGTTTTGAGGACACCATCTGCGAAGTGAGCCTTGCCACGGAATTTGAGGTCTTTTCTTGTTGCTGCAGGGATCTTGAGGTCGGCTTTGACTTGGAGCCTAAGCTTCCCTTCGATCTGCCTTCTGAGATCCTCCGCTTGGTCTTGTATGAGGTCGGTAAATGGTTCTACCATGACTGCAACGCACAGTTCATTTGCCAGGAAGCTGGCAGCTGCTTCAGCGTATGACGTCGGTCCCCTACCCATCACTCCTGCGGTTCTGGGTTTTTTGCCCTCCCCTTTGGGTGTGACCGTGTCCTCCGGACGAGTGCGTTTCTGCGGTCTTGGTGCGGTCTTATCGTCGTATGTCCTGGTCTTTTTCCGGCCTCTGGGCTTCATGCTGCGTTTATGAAGGCCAACCGTCAGTGCAGCACTTGTCGAGGCAGTTGCAGGTGCTTTGGTCCCACTTGTTGACGCCTCCCCTTTCGGTTTGGTCGCCTTTGGGCAGGTACCGAGCTGATGCCTTACGGCATCCACTGCTACTGCGCGTTGTGCTGCTGCTTTGGCTCTGGCCTTCATGCGCCGCTTTTTTGAGGCCGACTTGGGTTTGGTGACGGTCTTCCATTGACCCGGTTTCGTGGGCGATTGGATTGCGTCTTTTAGTGACGACAGATCCAATGCCGGGGTGTCAGAACCGTTGTCGGATGCAGCTTTGTTTGGCCTCTCTTCCGCCTCCGCTTTCATCAGTGCTGCCGAGTTCCCTTCGGAAGACGCACTCACTGACGCAGCCCTGTTGGGCGCATCTCGGAGTGCGCTTGTCCTTGGTTCCCCCATAGCAGCGCCTGTCTTTGGCGGAAGGTTAGGAGTTGCCTTTGGAGGCGCATCTAAGGCCAACGCTGGAGGCACTTTACGGGACGCAGCCTGGGTTGGCGCATTCCGCTCAGTGCCCTTCCTCAACGTGTCCTCAGACACAGCCTTTTTCACCGCATCTTTTACCGACATGGACGGTGTGTCACGGGACGCAGCCTGAGTTGGCGCATTCCATTCGACAGTCCTCCTTGTCGGATCTTGTGACGCAGCTTTGCTCGGCGCATCCTTGGTTGCCTTGGAAGGTACGTTTCTGGACGCAGCCTGGTCAGGCGCATCCCGGTCGGTAGCCTTCCTCAACAAATCCTTGGACGCAGCTTTGCTTGGCGCATCTTTGTTTGTGGCTTGCCCTTGGGCGTCGAAGGACGCGGCCTTGGGCAGTGGTGGTCGTTTTGGCGCATCTTGGGACGCAGCCTTTTCTGGTTGTTGGTTTGGCGCATTCGAGGACGCAGCCTGTGTCGGTTTTTTGTTTTTGAGTTTTTTAGTCTCTGTATCCATGAGTGGTTTTTTTCTTTTACTTCACCTTGGGAGCTCTCCACCCTCCACGGAGCCCTCACGTCGGGGACGTCATTCGTTCCAGCGAATGATCGTCAGAGCTACTCCCTTGGTATAGGTACAGCAGGTTGGAAAGTAGACGAGTCCGCACGCAGCGAAACACAACGAGGACACCTACATCACGAGACAATGATGCAGGCTAGCCCCGAGGCGCCGCGCCACGCCGACTGCCACCCCCCAGCCCACCAAACCTCGCTTGACTGCCCGCTTATGGGGAATCGCAGCCGATTGATCGTGGTTAGCTACTCCACGACCTCCCGTTTGAGAGGAAATCCAGACCAAAGAGGTGTGTTGTGAACAGTGTACAACAACAGCCGGCACACTGCTGCACTCAACCACCAGGACTCCTTCATCCCTCCGTACGGGTCTCCGCGCACGGCACAAACACGCGGGAGGTCATTACTGTCCACCTTCTGTTTTTTGGTCGATGATGGACACGCAAGGACATGACCTCTCCATCCCTGCATTGGTCGCCCGGTAGTTTTTGTTACGTCTATTTCATAGGGAACTAGACCAATCACAGGGCGGCAACCTCGTGAAGGGTATCTACCGCACTTGCCTTAAGGATCTACACGACTTGCGCTCTCCCTTAAGACCACACCCCTCTACCTCTCTGAAGGAGATGGTAGAGTAGGCCTGTGTTTATATCTCATCAGTCTTGAGATATTCCCACAAGCCCGCCCCAACATTTATACTCTTATTATATACATACACTATACTTATATACACATACAATCATTATTGTACAACATTAATTTAATTCATGAGCATATTCGAGCGAAACCCGTAGTATGCGGTTGGCCGGACTTTCTGTTATGTACTTACCTGAGAGTCGTCTAACAAGTTTTGTAACGCATCGCTTTGCTGCACCGTGCAACATCCGCTGCCGCTTGGTCATAGCCAGTTGCGATTATTCTGTATTAGGTTACACCCGTGTCGATTGTACGCTCATTTCAATTAAATAATTACGAGTTTATTGGGAGTATTTTTAACAATTACCCCAAATGAACGATCTGGCGCAGATGTTTTAGTTATATCTGTGATATTTATATGTAAACCTGACTCTACATAAGATATATTTTTAATCTTTATTAAAGAAAGTGTTTGTACACGTTGTGCTGTACATAAGGCTAGTAATGTAACAAATTTTTTCGTCAAAATTTCCAACGGTAATGAATTGCAAGGATGCCATTTTCTTAGTGTATTTAATACAATAGATGGGTCCCAAGTAAAAGAGTATTTCGGTTTTGGAGGATTTGTTTTGTAAAAACCTTTCAACAACCTATCAATACGCTCATCCCTCCCTATACGCGAACCAATTATTAGAGAGAGAGAGCAGATTTATGAGAATTAAGGGTTCCATAAGAAGAGCCTTTCTAAAACTGAATTGTTAAAAACTGTATTATTTTTGGTACTGAGGCACACAAAGGGTTAATTTGGTTTTCTTGACAGAAAGCCCACCATATTTTGTAGGTTACATCATATTGTTTTAGTGTGTGCTTTGATAGTGAAGCTATCATAGTATCTAAAGCGATAGTGGGGATAGCTTGTCTTATCATAGATTGCCTGATAAGATTCCGCCCACCAGGATAAGTTGCTGGTGAAGAGGATGGCAGCTCCTGTAAGGCGAAAATAACAGATCTTTATCTGGCCCAAAATATAATAAATCAGAAACCAACATTTCCTGCATAACGGGGAACCATGGTTGTGATGGCCAGTAGGGCATGACTATGATTCCTGAGGCTTTTTCATATCTTATTTTCATTAGACATTTTAAAATTAGGCTAAATGGTGGAAAGGCATAAAAATAATACTTTGACCAATTTACAGTAAATGCATCTACATTTAATGCATCTGGATCTGGCTTCCAGGATAAATATAAGGGACATTTAGTGTTGACCCTAGACGCAAAAAGGTCCACCTGCGGTGTACCAAATTTATTTATTATTTCTTTAAAAACGCGTGAATTTAATTCCCACTCGATATCTGTATTTGTTTTTCGAGATTCTATATCTGCTTCTACATTATCTGAAGATTTTATATAAGAGGCGAAGAGCCATATTTTCCTTTCTTCGCACCATTTCCAAATATTTCTAGCCAGGTCATTAAGGTGTGGGTACTGAATACCACCCATACGATTAATGTAAGAAATAGCCGTTTTATTATCTACTCTTAACAGAACCTGAATTTCTTGTTTGTTTTTAACAAAAGTTTTCAATGCCAGAAAAATAGCTAGCAGTTCTAGATAATTTATGTGAAATTTATATTAATTTTACTGTTATTACAGACCGCGCCCCAGCCCGTTCTAGATGCATCAGTATAAATTTCAATATCATAATTACGGACTAATATTGATTTTGATACTAGCAATATATTTTTTGCCCACCATTCAAGATCTAACCTCGTATCTTGGTGTAGATCCATAATACAATCATAATTATTAAATTTTTTTAGTAAAGCTAGGTATTTATGACGTTCTAAATATTTGGTGTATAACCAGCCATACTGTACAACTGGGCAGGCTGACACTAACAACCCTATAAGTTGGGCAAATTCCCGTATTGTACATTTACACATGTTAAGGAATTTATTTGTCACCTTTTGAAGTTGATATATTTTTTCTAAAGGTAATTGCATTGTCATACTACTTGTATCATAAATAAAACCCAAAAAATTGCAAGATTTGGAAGGTACTAAAAAACTTTTTTCATAGTTTATAACAAATCCTAAGCATTCCAGAATAAAAATAGTCTGTTTAACATTTTCTAAACATGACTGGTAAGTAGTGCCTAGGCACAGTAAATCGTCCAGATAAACTATATTCTTATATCCCTTTTTCCTTAAGTATGTGACTACTACTCTCATGACTTTTGTAAAAATGTAGGGAGCGGAGGAGAGGCCATATGGTAGTGAATTAAATTCATATAATCTATCATATTTAAAGCGAAGGAATTTTCGATCTTCTGGGTTTATGGATATAAGCAAATATGATTCTTTAAGGTCAATTTTTGCTAAAAAATTATTTTTATTTATCAAGGATGCCGCAGTCCTATGATCTTCCATTTTAAAGTGTGCTGTAGCTACAAACTTATTTAACTGTTTTAAATTTAAAATAAATCTTTTACTGCCATTTGGTTTAGGAATTAGAAAAATAGAGGAAATGAATTGACCTGGATGGGGCTCACAAACAGAAATGGCCCCTAATTCAAGTAATTTAGTAATAGCAATTTTCATATCCTGCTTCTCTATATCAGAATTATACTGAAATGAACTTGGAATAATGTTTTGAAATGGTAAAGTGGTGAAAGATATAGAATAACCTCTTATGTATTGGATGATTGTAGTATCATCAGTGATTTTTTCCCAACATTGGATAAAATGTGATAATCTGCCACCATGACATACCATTACTTCCGAGCAGGAGGTTTCATTTCTTGTTTGGATTTCCTTGTTGTATAATGCTGCTGTTTGTATGGAAGGTTTCATTCCATCAGGCGTTTTGACCCACCTCGATTGAAGGGTTTTGGTGCTGCATATCGAAGCAGGCCCCGGAAATTTCCCGAAGTGCTAGGATTTAATGTTCTTCTGTTTGAGGGCTTGAAATTGTCAGATTTTTTAATTGTTTGTCCAGTTTTTTGTGCGGTTTTCAAGGCGTTTATTTTTTCTAATAAATTCTCTCCATAGAGATATTCATCTCTATCTATATCTTTTATAAATTCTAAAAACTTTTTGTCCAAGGAAGTTGAGATTATTTTCTTCCTACTAAATGTCAGGTGACAATGTAAGTCTGTTAATATTTTTGAGGCAACACTTAATATTTTTATTATATTTAGACAATCACCTGTGTCAGTAATTGTTAAGGATAGTGCCTTGTTCAAAGCTGATATCCCCTGACCTAACTGTTGTTGATCAGTCTCTATTTTCTTACCTCGTCTTTTTCCAGTATCAGAAATTGTGGTCATGATTTCTGGATTGAGCTTAGGAGCTTGCAAAGTTTTGCAATTATCAAGTATTAAATACTGCTTCAGTAATGACTCTTTTACTTCTCTATCTAACCCATTTTTCGCTATTTTATTCCATCGTTTTGCTAACTCATTATTGATATTATCACCGAATAGAGGCTTTTCCTCCATTGCATCACCAAGAGCTTGCAATATATCACTATTTAAAGTTGGTTCACCTGTGCACTGTTCAGTGGACCCCCCGGTTGGTTTATCTGAGTATCTCTGTGAAGTTGTTGTTGTATAACGTTTGGGTCCATATTTTCTATATCTGAGGGCAGATTAGTCCCTTGTGAACATATAGATACAGCATCTACTAAAGATTCTGTATAATTGTTTTCCTCAGATTGATCTGAAAGGCGTGAATTAATTTAGAAAAGCCACTTTTTAAATTTACCAGTTTTAATAAAACTTGTATATTATGTTTTTAGTAAACATTGCCTTCGCAACATCTCACGGATGCTTCCCAGGCTTAATTTGACTTGCATGTTCAAGTTTTTATAGTGATACCCTTCGTAACATCTCTCGGATGCTCCCTAGGGTTTATACAGCATGTATGTTCCAGTTTTAGAACAGACACCTTTCATAGTAACTATACTAAGTATAATCGCCTTGCTTAACGCAACTTCTATATTCAAGTTTTAGTGCAAATAGCCTTTGTAATATCTCACGGACATTCCCTAGGTATGACACAACTTGCATGTTTTTAGTACTGACGACCTTTGTAATATCTCAACGATATTTTCTAGGGATGACGCAACTTGCATGTTCAAGTTTTTGTACCCGTAACCTTTGTAATGTATATTGGGATATTGCATATCTGTAATTATTTACTATATAAAACTTACCTGTCTGTTTATATTGGATAGATTCTTCTGAATCCGAGACGCAATATGATGATTTACGTCGTCGAGCTTTATTACGTTTCTCTTCAAGACGTCGTATTTTATTTTTTTATTTCTGTATTTTGTCTTCATTTTTCCGTTTCGGCATGCTAAAAACACTCAATGTTATATGTTTTCAATTAAAAAATACTGAGAATTAAAGAACAATTAAAAATTATGACGCAATAGTTGCCACGCAAAGTAAAGAATGACAAGTATCAATCTATTGTCTATAGAGTATGACAAGTGTTGACAGTGAAACGTTTAATTTTCTTTTTTATTTTAGGCTTTAGAATCTAGCTCTAAAATTGCGTTATGTTGCCTAGTGATTTGAAGAAATACCATTTAGGGTAAATATATATATCGAGAACGAAACACTGGAATATAATAAATAATTATCGTTCACGCTCCTCGTTACGGCGTTCTCTGCTGTAGACCGTTGCCGTACGCCAACAGCAGGTAAGCGCTGCGGTGGAGCGCTGACAGTAAGCTGCGAATGCGCAGCGCAGCGACCCAATGTTCGGCGACGTACGTGACATTAACAACGTAGTTACAAACGGACGAGAATAATAGCGATTAGGGCAAACAATAATAAATAAATGAAAAACTAATTTCTAAACTAATTCAGATATCCCCTATGTAATATTATTTATACCTTAGGTATATTGAACAAACAAAATTAATGATAAAGGAACTTAATAATAGTCTATTTATCACTTATTGGTTAATATATTATCTATAAACAATATATTTATTACTAGTTGTAGATAATTAGGACAAAATATACAAGCTATTAATAATTATGGCAGAAAGTAATCTATATTAATAATTCCGTCAAGGTGTACGCTAGACTCGAATGAAATCTTATGTGAATAACAAAACAAAAAATATTGATTTCGAGTCGACAACATAAATTCGGATTATGGAGTATTTCGTTAAATTCTAATTACAAACAAACTGTAGTCGCCATCTTTTCATGTCACTAGCTAACAACCAATTAACACTACGCGTGCGTTCGTGCCAAAGAACTGTGACATATGACATGTTTCGTTGACGTTTCGCGAAAATATAGTTTTTGACACTTTTTTATGATAAAAGAGTTATGTGTTTTTTCTTCAAATTGGCCAATTGCGGGACAAATTTGACAATATTTTTTTATTAATTTGTTTCACGGCTCTGGATACAAGTCCTTTTTAGCCCAACTTAAAGTTTTACAATATAAATTACAAAAATTAAAGTCAATGTCCAATGTCAAATGTTGTTTCTCTTTTCTGATGAACTTATTAAAAAAAACTTAATAACACTCACAATTTCTTCACATTTTATTATTACACACATAATTACCCATTTTTATTATTACACACCAGGTATTTGCATTTTTTAAATAAGGTTGTGGCACTATTGGAAATTAATGTTATTTACCCATTTTTGTAGGTTATACGGAAATAATGTGTGGGTGTTTATTTAAAAAGCATTAACACAAAATTAATAAAGTACAGGTAATAATAAATATATGGTTGTTGTATCCTATTTTATAAAACAAATGACTTTTCGTAGTGTTCTATATTATTTAACTGATTGTAAGAAAAAAATGTTGGTTTGTAGATTAATACTGTAAAAATTACTATTTGTACGGTAACGACAAAAATATATTTTTATTCTGTATAACACTACGACAGTAGTGGAAACATTAGTATATGTACGTAAATTATAAAATTCTGTTATGGAAAAGTCATATTAAACTTTAAAACTAATTTGTTACAATAAAAGTTTCCGATTAAACAAATCGGTATGGCTACCCCGCTACAGGTGGTAACATTTTTTTTTGGTTCCGTTTATCCTTAATCGGAAAGGCAAAGGGAACTGCGCCCATACGAGCCCAGCCGAGGTGGTAACATTATTTGAAAATTTGACATTTAAAGCTGTATAAGTATTAATAAATATATGGTTGTTGTATCAAAATAGATTTTGTTATTTTTCACTAAAATAAAGACTAACTGCCTTTTTTTATAAAACAAATGACATTTTCATAGTGTCATATATTATTTAGCTGATTGTAAGAAAAAATGTTGGTTTGTAGATTAATACTGTAAAAATTACTATTTGTACGGAAACGACAAAAATACATTTTTATTCTGTATAACACTACGACAGTAGTGGAAACATTAGTATATGTACGTAAATTATACAATTCTGTTCTGGAAACGTCATATTAAATTTTAAAACTAAGTTATTAGAATAAAAGTTTCCGATTAAACAAATCGGTACAGCTACCCCGCTACAGGTGATAACTTTTTTTTTTTGGTTTTTCATTTATCCTCAATCGGAAAGGCAAAGGGAACTGCCCATACAGCCGAGGTGTTAACATTATTTGAAAATTTGATATTTAAACCTGTCAATTTAGTCTCCCGGATTAAAAAACAAACTATAACCAAGTATGGCACTTACAAATTAATTACTAAGCTACTTGGTGTCCCTGTAGCCCCAAGCCCCGCATGTTTATGGGGGCTCGATCCCAGAGTGGGAGCGTAGCAAATGGCTAACGCTGGACGAGAGGGAAGGTTGAAAGGAAGAGGAAATGGATAGGAAAAAGAGGAAGAAGGGGAAAAGGACGGTGGTGGACCACGTCGTCGAACTAAAAGAGCGACAAAACTAGGAACTCGGCAAATCCCGGAGAGTCGCGCGGACTAAATTAAAAAAAAAAGAAAGAAAATGACGATCAAGAATGGGAAAGATATTTGGATGAAGCAATTGGTTTTAAATATCTGGTAAAGTAGAGAGTGCTTAAAACAAAGAGGTTAACAGAGAATAAACCTTAAAAGTTATATGTTTTGTTAATTTATTTTGAATGATGATTTAAAATAAAAAATATTTGTAGAAATACTTTTACACTTATTATTTACTATAGTATTTATTAAACACAATGAACGAAGCTTTATGAATCTATGCCTTGCTTACCTTTAATATTCTTTGAGAACCAATGACTACAGAAATATCTACCCGAGCGAAGCCGGGTTTTCATCTAGTATGTATTTAAAGGCAAGGTAATTAAGTGTTTAATATGATGACGCAATCTTTACTTACCCACTGTAAAATATGTTAAATATATTATCGATCGTTATATGTAATTAAATAAAATAACAACAAAAGATATGTATTGCTGTTACACTATGAATTTCGTAATATTTTGCAAAATAGACATTAATTTTTTGGTTATACACATAGAATGCACAAGTGGAAGATTCTACTTATTATACAATAAACGATGCAATTTCTTGATATTTTTAAACATCTATTACAATGTTTTAATTTAATTTTTATGATGATTGTTGTAATATGGATAGGTGTTGTAGGGAGAACAAAGGAAAGGCACTTAGCTCTGATTTTGGCTTCAAATGATGCGATGCGATGCTTTAGATGCTACGCTGATCGGCTCATTAGTTGTACAAATCCCAATTCTTTCTTCTCCAAAGGCTGGTAGCTGGTTTCTGTGCTTCTTTTGTATTATCTTCGCGATATACTTTGTATCAATTGCGCGACGTAATATTCACAGCGAGTCAGTCCTTTAATTTCAAACTGTATTTTCGTACAGTCCTGTCACGGTCGCCAAATATGTCCTTACAGACACGTGGAGCAATAAAAATACTCAAAAAGTAATTAGATATCCTTGTATTTTGATAAGATTTTACAGTATGCAAGTTTCGTGACTAAGTGAATTTGATGAGAGAATATAATTTTGTAACGGGTGGTAAAAAAATAAATCAATATAACGCCTCGGTAAAATGTAATATTAATAATAGTTAGCCGGTTTTGCTATAGAAATTTATCAGGCTTTAACAGTTATATATATTTAGTACTAATCTCTTCGGACGAAGCGCTTCGTATAATTATGATAGAACTTCACTTAGGTAAGTTCGTTTAATCATTAACTATTTATAATAAATTACATAACAAAATTATGTCGTAATCACGTAGATAATTTAAATATTGCCTCAACAAAGATCCTGTCCTGTTCTGTATCAGATAAAAATATGTAGGTTATAGAATATTGCCAAGCTGAAAGAATTGACAGACCACCGCGTGGTTCATTTGATTACATTAATTGAGAGTCTCGCGTGGTGTGCTGCAGATGTTGATGCATGGCGGGTGCTATGCGATATCTAGACACGCGGGAGCGTGTCAAAGCCGAGCGTGTCAAGTAAGAGAACTGGCGAGCAGCACCGTGTGTAGTTTTACACGAACCATTTGGAGCTACTTTTGACCCCCTCATAACTCAAAAACTCTTTCATATAAACTTGTCAAATTTGCTTCATATATTGAGACTTGCGAGATAAATATGTGTTCCAAATTTCATAAATACATCTCAAACGGTTATTTAGATATTTACGTCCAAATATCGTCATTTTTATCACTGACTCAACTATAGATCAAAATTATAACCCACTTCCAGATGAGTTAGGAAGTTCAAATTTGGCATGCAGATAGGTAACTAAGTAAATATAAAGGAAAAAATGAAACTGAAACTGGTAAATTGTTATCATTTTATTATAATATTTCACTTTACTTGATTCTATTTCAACTTATATCGGACGAATACTAAAATTCTATGAAAACGTCGAAATCCACCAATTAACGTTGATCTCTGGCTACCAAATAGCTCATCTTGTACTGGACGCAAAGCAATATTGTACGAAAACGTCGAAGCCACCAATTAACGTTGATCCCTGGCTACCAAATAGGTCATCTTGTACTGGACGTAAAGTAATATTGTATGAAAACGTCGAACATGACCAATTTACGTTAACCTCTTCACATCAGTGTCGACAAATAGCAAACTTCGAATATTGCTTTAGGCGTAAACACTAGTTATAATCAGAATCTGTCTAAAATATACTCCTACTTATAACTAAGAGTATAGTCGAATTTCGTATTTATTACGTTATTAACTGAGATTTGGTATTAATTATTGTTTCAACATTTAGGGCACGTCGACAGTGTAACATCATTAGTTTTCTAAATAATTGTAAAATTAAACGAACTTACCTTAAGTGAAGTTCTATGGAAATTATACGAGATGCTTAGTCCGAGACACTCCATATATAATTAGTAAAAATCACGGGATCTTACCACGTTTTATATTTATTTGCTGAGTTCCCGATATTTCGGTAGTGTTTCAACCACCATGATCACGGGTAAACTGAAGAGCAGCGGGTAGATGGAAAATGAAATCTTTTTATGGGCAGACATATGCGTCTACCTTCACACGTCTTCGTTTGTTGCTACTACTGGAACTCGCTCGATATTCATGTCGGCAAACTGTACTCACACTATCTTTACGTACATTTAATACACTTTTTGATCGCGTTTTTTGTTTTTGTTTAATTAAACCAATCACTGGATTCCAGGCATTAGAGAGCCTATAGCCGTCTTCTCGATTGAAATTTTTATATTTCTGTATTTCAATGGCCTCTCTAACCATTCTTGGGATATAATGCCGTTCTGATGTTAATACTTTTGGTTGGTGTAGTTCAATCCAGTGATTGGGTCCCGATCCCAACAAGTGTTCCGCTATGGCTGATTTACGTGGATCGTTGTTTTTAATAGCTTTTATATGTTCAGCAATGCGACGGGCTATTGTTCTTTTTGTCTGTCCGATGTATGAGCTCCCACAACTACAGTCCACCTTATAGACTCCAGGATGTTGTAGAGGAAAGTTGTCCTTAGGTGAACGTAACATTTGCTTTATTTTTCTGTGCGGAGTAAAAACAGTATCTACAGAGTATTTACTCAATAGTCTGCTTATCTTATCAGTCACTCCTTTAATATAAGGCAAGAAAGTTTTTTGACGTTCCACTCTACATGATTTGGGGCGACTGCTTTTGTTGTGTTTATGGCGCCATCTAGAAATGTCTATATTATACCCGTTATTCCGTAGTACACCTTCTACGTGTAAGAGTTCTTCTTTAATTTGTATCTTGTCACACAGGTCATAAGCCCGATTAACCAGTGATGATACTACGGAGTCAAGGTGCCTGGGATGATGATGTGATGTAGCGTGCAGGTATCGGTCCGTATGAGTTGGTTTTCTATAAACAGTGTGTCCCAATGTCCCATCTTTTTGAACTGTAACTTTGATGTCAAGAAAAGCCAAGGATCTCTCTTTCTCTATTTCAACTGTAAATTTTGATTTTGTATGGATGCTGTTTAGATAGGATAGATATTGCATAACTTCGGTTTCCGTTCCCTCCAAAATACAAAATATGTCATCCACATATCTCTTCCTCCAAAGCTGGAGTGTTCACGTAAATCATTGGAATTTTTGTTAAAATGCCGTGATAGTGATTTGATACCAATATGTGCGCGTATAAAACCGCGAATGGATATCCCAGGTTCCGCCGGCATTCTACGACAAGCGAGTAAAAAACTCCTTCGTAAGCTCATACGAAACGATCGGTACTTGCTCGATAGAATTCAAAGTGAACTGTACGCGTTACATCTGGAATGCAGTATTTTGTTATCCGAGGAGGATTTTAAACACTGTGATCGTATTACATACTTGCAGGCGGAACGATCTGGTGAGTTTAGTGCACAAAAACTTAACCGTAAATACGAGATACTACTAAGTAAAAATATCTCGAAAGTAACTCACTTAGATAACTCGATCCAAAATGATACGGTTATTAATATGTCAGACAAAGATCTAAGTGAGCCTGCATTACGGGCCTTGGAGAAGGGTCTTAACTTTGCTCCGTCTCCAAAACACATTCCTTATGAAACAATAATTGGTAATATAGAGGAAACCATACATCATAACAGAATTACTGGGTATGACGCAGATTCATTAAGACAGGATATTGCGGTTGTATTGCGCCAAGCTAGAAGCCCAAAAAGCAACTTAACCTCTCAAGAATTCGCAGCGCTAAAAGATTTACGTAAGGATGACCAGGTTCTAGTACTAAAGGCAGACAAAGGTAATACTACAGTAGTTATGAATGTTTCCACTTATGACAGTAAAATGACTGATTTACTTAGTGACAAAGGCACATATAAAAAAGTTAAGTACAACCCTACTGCAAGAGTGGCACGAAAAACGTGTGAACTGATTAGAAGATATCAACAGTGTCTCCCAGATCATGTTGTTAAATATCTTCTAAGACCACCTAAGACTACCTAAAATCCACAAGGTACCTAAAATCCACTCTACGCCCTTTTTTTTTTTTTTTAACGTGTGGAAAAATCTTCAAAAGACCGTCACCCCGCCGGAGGGATGGCGAGGTGGTGTGTGGGACTTGTACCCACTAAAAACCACACGGTGTACCTACGAGCGCCTATGCCGGAGCCAGGGGATTCGCAAGTGCATTCTACCCCAGCTCCGACGGCGACGGCCCGCCCTGTAGATGTTGTAGGGCAGGCCCCATCTCGTTTTGTGGTTAGGGCGACCTATTTCGCCCTACTCCATTGTGGAGGCGTGTGGGTACACGCGCACACCTCCGGGGCCTTTGGATTGGGGGATTGCCTCCTTTAAGGTAGTCACCGCGGCCCCAGGGGGGGATATAGGGGGGCAGAGTTGGGTACGCCCCCACCTCTAGACCTGGCTCTTCTGCGGCGGAGGGAAGCGGGACGAGCTAACTCCCGCTACCTTTCCGCCGCCTCCTTTCCCGAGATAACTTCCTCGCAGAAGGAGCTCACCGCCAGCCACGATCTCTCGCTACTGACCATCCTCCGAACTAAATTCGGCAGCGAGAGATCGTCCCCCACTATTCGTGTGAGGACACGGCGCTCACTCTCAAACGCTGGACATATTTCCAGCGTGTGTTGCGCCGTGTCCTCTACACCTCCGCATTCGTGGCAGCCGGTCGTCGGCTCCTTCCTCGCCACATGACACAGATACCGCCCGAAGCAACCGTGCCCGGACAATATCTGTGTCATGCGGTACGTCAGTGGCCATCTCCTATTCATCCACCGTTTGAGGATGGGACGGACAGCCTCGACGGTCCTCAGGCCGGCCGACGGGCTCATCAATCTAGCCCGCCATTCGATCCTGAGGATCCGCCGAAAGTCGGACCTCCGCGCTTCGATCTCGTGACCAGCGGGTGCCTCCCCCATGGAACGTCGCTCCGCGCGCCAGTGGTACACTGACGCGTGGAGCTCCGCTACCAAGTCCCACGGAGGAGACCCCGCCAGCAGACCCGCCGCTTCCCCGGATATGGTGCGGTAGCCTCTAATGGCCCTGATGGCCATGGCCCTGTGTGGCCTGTTGAGACAGGCCACATTTTCCCTACCTAGGGCCCCCACCCAGATGGGGGCCCCGTACAGGGCCATGGACCGCACCACGCCGAGGTATAGGCGGCGGGAACCTTCTCCCGGGCCCCTCACGTTTGGCAGCAGCCAGCTAAGAGCGCCGGCGGCTGCCATAAGGCGAGGGACCAGGTTCCGGAAATGAGCGCGGAAGCTCCAACGACTGTCCAGGTCAAGCCCCAAATACCTAATACAGGGCTTGACCCCCACCCTCTGGCCACTGACGACCAGCTGGGCATCCGGAGGTGGCGCGCGCCGAGGCCCATGAAAACATAGGACCTCGGTCTTCTCCAGCGCCACCTGGAGCCCAAGCCTCCTTATTCGGCCGACGACCAGTGCCACGCTTGCCGTGGCAAAGCGGGTAGCCTCCCGTAGGTCCCGCCCCCGGGCAGTGACCAAGGTGTCATCCGCGTAACACACGAGGTCAGTGCCCGTAGTCCTCTACGCCCTATCGTTAGTCAAATTGACTCACCAACATATGATCTAGCCAAACATATAGCACTAGTGTTGCAACCATTAGTCGGAAAAACTTTTTCATACGTCAAGGACTCCCGACAATTTGTCCAAACCCTGGAGCACATAAAATTAAATGAAAATGAAATTTTGGTGAGTTTCGACGTAGAATCTCTATTCACTAATGTGCCGATATCGGAATGCGTCGAACTAGTAAAGTCAAAATTACAGGAAAATAACATCCCGGATGAATATGCAATATTGCTTGAGCATTGTTTGACCTCTGGTTACTTGGTATATCGGAATGAGTATTATCTCCAGGTCGAAGGAGTAGCCATGGGTAGCCCCGTGGCTCCTGTTGTCGCTAACTTATGGATGGAGAAAATTGATAATTTGGCAATTTCAACAACTGCATTGCCTGTAAAGTTGTGGAAGAGATATGTGGATGACATATTTTGTATTTTGGAGGGAACGGAAACCGAAGTTATGCAATATCTATCCTATCTAAACAGCATCCATACAAAATCAAAATTTACAGTTGAAATAGAGAAAGAGAGATCCTTGGCTTATCTTGACATCAAAGTTACAGTTCAAAAAGATGGGACATTGGGACACACTGTTTATAGAAAACCAACTCATACGGACCGATACCTGCACGCTACATCACATCATCATCCCAGGCACCTTGACTCCGTAGTATCATCACTGGTTAATCGGGCTTATGACCTGTGTGACAAGATACAAATTAAAGAAGAACTCTTACACGTAGAAGGTGTACTACGGAATAACGGGTATAATATAGACATTTCTAGATGGCGCCATAAACACAACAAAAGCAGTCGCCCCAAATCATGTAAAGTGGAACGTCAAAAAACTTTCTTGCCTTATATTAAAGGAGTGACTGATAAGATAAGCAGACTATTGAGTAAATACTCTGTAGATACTGTTTTTACTCCGCACAGAAAAATAAAGCAAATGTTACGTTCACCTAAGGACAACTTTCCTCTACAACATCCTGGAGTCTATAAGGTGGACTGTAGTTGTGGGAGCTCATACATCGGACAGACAAAAAGAATAGCCCGTCGCATTGCTGAACATATAAAAGCTATTAAAAACAACGATCCACGTAAATCAGCCATAGCGGAACACTTGTTGGGATCGGGACCCAATCACTGGATTGAACTACACCAACCAAAAGTATTAACATCAGAACGGCATTATATCCCAAGAATGGTTAGAGAGGCCATTGAAATACAGAAATATAAAAATTTCAATCGAGAAGACGGCTATAGGCTCTCTAATGCCTGGAATCCAGTGATTGGTTTAATTAAACAAAAACAAAAAACGCGATCAAAAAGTGTATTAAATGTACGTAAAGATACTGTGAGTACAGTTTGCCGAGATGAATATCGAGCGAGTTCCAGTAGTAGCAACAAACGAAGACGTGTGAAGGTAGACGCATATGTCTGCCCATAAAAAGATTTCATTTTCCATCTACCCGCTGCTCTTCAGTTTACCCGTGATCATGGTGGTTGAAACACTACCGAAATATCGGGAACTCAGCAAATAAATATAAAACGTGGTAAGATCCCGTGATTTTTACTAATTATACGTATAAATAATGACCGCGTCAAGTTTAAAACAGTCCATATATAATTACTTGTAGTTTCAACAATCTTCGCATTGTGTCTTCGTGTTATTTAGAGAAACAAGAATGTTTCCATTTAAAAAATAACCAATCGCAGGAGCTGTCAACTTCGCAAACGTCATTCTTTTTAGAGCAACTTCCATAGAACTTCACTTAAGGTAAGTTCGTTTAATTTTACAATTATACGAGATGCTTAGGCCGAGACACTCCATATATAATCACTTGTAGATATTTAGAGGTTGGTAGTTGTAGTACACCTATGCTATAAAATTATGACAATAACAAGTCAAGGCTCATTATATAGCCATAATTTTATTTATTAGAAAAATCGAAAATAAAATATTTCTTTTTTATAGAGTCAACACAATGAATACCTAACCAATCTATACCATAAAAGATTCAAAGTTTATTATACGAACATAATTTATATTCACTATATAAATCAATAAACAAAAACAATTTCTATCGGTTATTCTCTCAAGCAATCGACATAAAGTGCATCCACCTAATCAGAATCCAGGTTACATAAAGCCTCATCAAAAATACAGTCACTGTAATCTCAGCGGTCTGTATGTAATATTATATTATCTGTGGTTATAATAATTTGCAAAAAACATTCGACCCTGAAGACTAGACTATAAGACTAACCTGCATTCTTAAAAATAGTATTGCGAGTTACTTCCCATCTAAGTGTAAAAGAACTACAGGCATGACATGTGGAATGAAGGGTAGATTTCCACACCACTAGCTGTCATTCCTTGTCTCATCCAACTACTTAATGTTTCATTGCTAATATAGTAATGATGCTTTTCATAAAAACCAAAATGAATCAATACTTAAATTAACTGAAGGATTAAAATTACTATTTTAATATTCCTATATTTCTGTATGTATCTTTATATAGGACACAAATAAAAATTCTTATCTACATAGCTATCTATGTAGATAATAATTTTTATTTGTGTGTGTTTATGTTTTATTTGTGATAAGCCTTATGGCTTGATACTGAAAATACATTAAATACAATATCAGAAACTTAATAAACTTCATCTGGTACCACTCTCTTTCTAAAAAATCTTCTCTGACAAGATGCCAGCTCCCATGGGAAAGTGTGTGTTAGGGATGTGAGTCCTTGAAAGGTAATATCAGTAAATATTTATGTAGTTTGATTATTATGATTTGTGATATTCCCAACACAATTGATACCGTTAATAATAATTGATGGGTTGAGAGGTCCATATATATATTTAACTCTGTGAATAGTTTTCAAAATCAAAGAAAAGGCCTTTTTCGGCGGGTAGTTTTTAATCAAGTGACACATTGCTCCTAAATTTAAATATTTTTCTATAATTTATTTTAATTATATTACAAAAATTAGTAGTGATTATTATAACTTTATATTCAATACACATCATTTGTTGGAGTCAGCACTATCCTATGTGTACTTGAGAAGTTACACCACTGCACCTACCTGCTGGTAACTTTTACACTATTTCACTTGAACTTTTCATCTGGGATCACTAAATCACATTATACACAGTACTACAGTTGAACATGGCCAACCTAGAAGACATTGCAGAGTCTCAACGCTCCCTCGAGGTTACCTTATTGCAAAGGATGCAAAAATTTGAATTTCAACTCAAGGTATCTTATGTCCTCAAGATATAATATTTTAAATAAAACGTGCTATGTAGCTTGTATCACTTTATGTAAAGAAGATATTGTGCCTACCTACATTAATACACTTTATTAATCAACAAAGTATAAAAGTAAGTACCCACATCTATATATGACATACCTCCCCTCTAAGATAGTTTAATCACTTTGTAATTAATTATCCTGTTTTCGCCTACGAGATTTATTTTTATTAACCATGTAGTACCCTCAGTACGACTAGCCATTCCGCACACAATATTACGCGTTGTAGGGTTAAAAAGAAAAAAGTGGGGAGAGCTCTCCCCTCCACTCTACTTCGCTACAGTATCGTTGAGCAACCTCATTCCTTTGTGCGCAAGCGCCAAGACCGCACGCAATCACGAATATATTTAGAGTCCAAAAAAAAAAAAAAAAGAGCAAAATGCCTAAGCGATCCCACGAAGAAAAAGAAGAACGTTGGCGTCGAAAATTGAAGAAATACGAAGCCAAACTTCAGGGAACGTCTGCCGTTTATAGAAATGACGAAGAAGTGTTGGAAGGGTAGTGATTTTACTTTAGTCCAATGGGTGTTAAGAATCACTATAAAATTTTTTTTTTTTTTTGATCCGAGTTAACACGTGAGGTTAACCAATAGTGTATTTTTTTCCTCCTTTATGTTAATATTAGATATTAACAGAAAGCTTTTTCTTTTCTAAATTATAATTTTATATTTACTTACCCACAAGTTTTATTGGTAAATGTATGATATATATATATATATATATATATATATATATATATATATATATATATATATATAAATATCCCCTTGGGCACTTTGTGGCTCAGACGTGCCGTATAGGTAGTTTTTTGTTGATCCTTTTTCACTTGTTGATCCGGAGGCCTTTTGTTGATCTAATGCCAGATGACCATATATAAATGTTGATCCGTTTTGAGCCACAACTGTCACGACGAGTAATAATAATAATTAAGCGATTTATACACGATTTTATACAAATCCACCTTTTTGGCATACGAGCAGTTCTTGATCCAATTCAAACGGGCCAATCAGGGTGCAGCATTTGCCAAGGGCTTCCTCATTGGCACGTTTGGGCTACTACATTATGGCTACAGTAACTTAATAATGTCTAGCTAGTATTTCAAAAATAATAGTCTACCTAATCTAAATATTTATAGAAATCAGTCTGGAGTAACGTGACTCCAGATCAAACCTCAATACTTGTTATTTTTTGGACGGGAATTTTTCCTTTTGTAACAACGTTACTGAGCGAATGAAGAGAAGACGTAACGGCGGATCCAGGGGGGAGCGTCATGGAGGTCTTGGGAGTCATGGGGGGTCATGACTCTCCCCCCCTTAGCCCAGGACTTAGGTAGACCACTAATTGAACTAAAAAATAATGAAACAGCTAAATTTTTTGCACGATCGGAGTGTTGGTGCAGTAGTATTAATTATAATTAAACATTGTTACTTAAAACATAACAGTTAAAGTACTATAACACTAAAAGCAAAATAGGTATTTTCAAAATACTTTTTCAAAATAAATTACCCTTTGAGTTTTTGTTCAAACCTCAGATATTATATTTATTTTAGGTATATCAATCAATACATAGTATAGCATAGTACAGTCTGTCTGTCTGTCTGTTTGTTGCGGCTAATCTCTGAAATAGCTGGACCGATTTTGACGGGACTTTTTTTGGCAAGTAGCTGATGTAATAAGGAGTAACTTACGCTACTGTTATTTTAGAAAAATAAAATAAAATTTCACGCGGACGAAGTCGCTGGGGCCAGCTAGTCTATAGATATACCGAGATTTAATGTTTAAGTTGCTATTATGTTATTGACAAAATTTTACTGTAATGTTACTATTACGTTATCCTACACAATTTGTATTATTTTGGATGAATAAATAAATAATAATCTATACATCTATACATTTAATAAAAATTGGAGTGTCTGTTTGTAATATTGAAAAAACCGTTTTTTACTACATGCATATGAATATATATAAGGTACATATACCAAAATAACTATTTTTATAATTTTAGTCTGTCTGTCTGTCTGTCTGTTTGTTCCGGCTAATCTCTGAAATGGCTGGACCGATTTTGACGGTACTTTTTTTTGGCAGGTAGCTGATTTATAAGGAGTAACTTAGGTTACTTTTATTTTAGAAAAATAAAGTTAAATTCCACGCGGACGAAGTCGCGGGAACACCTTGTTTTTAATAAAAACATCTTTTTTGTGGTACTTGAGAATGTTGAAGCCTGTTGTTTGTAATATTGAAATAACCGTTTTTTACTACTTGCATATGAATATAAATACGGTACATACACCAAAATAACATATTTTACAATTTTTGTCTGTCTGTCTGTTTGTTCCGGCTAATCTCTGAAATGGCTGGACCGATTTTGACGGGACTTTTTTTGGCAGGTAGCTGATGTAATAAGGAGTAACTTAGGCTACTTTTATTTTAGAAAAATAAAGTTAAAAACCACGTGGACGAAGTCGCGGGAACAGCTAGTGTATAATATATTAGAGATACCTACGTGTTTTTTTATTGATGACTAGCTGTACACGGGATTTCGTCCGTGTTGAATTTAACTTTATTTTTCTAAAATATAAGAAGTTAAATTCCACGCGGACGAAGTCGCGTGTACAGCTAGTTGTCGGTAGTCTAGCGATTTAGCTAGCACACTGCTTTGATTCCTGCTTGGTGGTCGAGGGTTCGATTCCTCGCACGCTGCAAACATTTGTATTCATGAGTATGATTGTTTGTAACGGTCTGGGTGTTTTCTATGTATAGATAATATATATGTATTTACGAAAAAAAATCTTTGTATTTATATCAGTACCCATAACATAATCTTCAGCTAGCTTAACTTTGGTCTAGATGAAGCTGTGTGAATTGTCCTGAGATTACTATTATTACTATAATAAATCTTTTCAAATCAGCCGATGTTTATTTTTGCCATAATACGTGCTGTTACCATGTGATAATATTACGTACGTACTTATTAAACTATTAACTTATTATTAAATTATTAACTATTTATACTGTTTTAAATGTGATGCGTTCATTATTTATATTTCCTTTGAATTAAAGACAAATGTATATATATATATATATTTATATACACTTGCACACTTAGTTGATCCAGCCACGATCCGTAGATATTGCTGATCCACTGTCTCTCTCTTTCTATCACTATCTTTGTATTCTAATATGCGATGTTGCCGTTCCGGCCGAGACCATGCGTTGTTGCCAAATGTATTCGTCGATAGTAGTAGATACTTATACTCGATATATATTTTTTCAACAATTTCCTGCAATAGTGAATCCGTATCGGCATTTTTTTTAAATGCACAAAGATTTTTTGGCTCTGAATATATTTAAAAATCATTTACTTGTGTGTTGATGAATTTATATACTAGTACATGAAGTACCTAATACTTGTTTTGATTTGAATAGGTAGCGATATTATGAATTTATTATACGTAATCTAAAGATTTTGACGAAATAAAAGTAATTAGTTATCTGTTAACCTTGACTTCATGCTGGCACCAGTATTATCAGATGATGAACATACTCTTCGAAAACTTACAGCAGAAATATCGTGTTTGGACTCATTAGATAGGTCTCGATGAATAGAGTTTAAAAAACTTAAAATAAATGGTACATTAGAAATAATGTATAAAAACCCCTTACGTAAAATTCAACCACTTTAAACTTAATAATAATAATAATTAGGAAAAGAGAAAAGCTATACATGCACTGAAAGTAATTGATGCCTTCCACACAATATTTTCAGTATTAAACAACTCTGTTTGTTCAGTAAAAGTGTAAATACACTGGTAACCTTTAATCATATTTTATATGCAAACATTACATATACAAACACTAAAGTTTTATTTCAGAATAGCCAGTAGTTTTCAAGAAATAAGTCTTTGAAATTGTACGTGTAACTTATATATATACCTACTAGTTTTTTCACCATAACAAACAACACCAATATGGCCTAGTTAGTAGTTTACCTGTGTACCAATTAATAATAATAGTAATCTCAGGACAATTCATACAGCTTCATCTAGACCCAAGTTAAGCTAGCTGAAGATTATGTTATGGGTACTGATATAAATACAAAGATTTTTTCGTAAATACATATATATTATCTATACATAGAAAACACCCAGACCGTTACAAACAATTTAATAATAAGTTAATAGTTTAATAAGTACGTACGTAATATTATCACATGGTAACAGCACGTATTATGGCAAAAATAAACATCGGCTGATTTGAAAAGATTTATTATAGTAATAATAGTAATCTCAGGACAATTCACACAGCTTCATCGAGACCAAAGTTAAGCTAGCTGAAGATTATGTTATGGGTACTGATATAAATACAAAGATTTTTTTTCGTAAATACATATATATTATCTATACATAGAAAACACCCAGACCGTTACAAACAATCATACTCATGAATACAAATGTTTGCAGCGTGCGAGGAATCGAACCCTCGGCCACCAAGCAGGAATCAAAGCAGTGTGCTAGCTAAATCGCTAGACTACGGACAACTAGCTGTATACCCGACTTCGTCCGCGTGGAATTTAACTTCTTATATTTTAGAAAAATAAAGTTAAATTCAACACGGACGAAATCCCGTGTACAGCTAGTCATCAATAAAAAAACACGTAGGTATCTCTAATATATTATACACTAGCTGTTCCCGCGACTTCGTCCACGTGGTTTTTAACTTTATTTTTCTAAAATAAAAGTAGCCTAAGTTACTCCTTATTACATCAGCTACCTGCCAAAAAAAGTCCCGTCAAAATCGGTCCAGCCATTTCAGAGATTAGCCGGAACAAACAGACAGACAGACAAAAATTGTAAAATATGTTATTTTGGTGTATGTACCGTATTTATATTCATATGCAAGTAGTAAAAAACGGTTATTTCAATATTACAAACAACAGGCTTCAACATTCTCAAGTACCACAAAAAAGATGTTTTTTCTATCAAATAAACCGTTTTTATTAAAAACAAGCTGTTCCCGCGACTTCGTCCGTGTGGAATTTAACTTTATTTTTCTAAAATAAAAGTAGCCTAAGTTACTCCTTATAAATCAGCTACCTGCCAAAAAAAGTACCGTCAAAATCGGTCCAGCCATTTCAGAGATTAGCCGGAACAAACAGACCGACAGACAGACAGACTAAAATTATAAAAATTGTTATTTTGGTATATGTACCTTATATATATTCATATGCATGTAGTAAAAAACGGTTTTTTCTATATTACAAACAGACACTCCAATTTTTATTAAATGTATAGATGTATAGATTATTATTTATTTATTTATTTATTCATCCAAAATAATACAAATTGTGTAGGATAACGTAATAGTAACATTACAGTAAAATTTTGTCAACAACATAATAGCAACTTAAACATTAAATCTCGGTATATCTATAGACTAGCTGGCCCCAGCGACTTCGTCCGCGTGAAATTTTATTTTATTTTTCTAAAATAACAGTAGCGTAAGTTACTCCTTATTACATCAGCTACTTGCCAAAAAAAGTCCCGTCAAAATCGGTCCAGCTATTTCAGAGATTAGCCGGAACAAACAGACAGACAGACAGACAAAACTTGTAAAATATGTTATTTTGGTGTATGTACCGTATTTATATTCATATGCAAGTAGTAAAAAACGGTTATTTCAATATTACAAACAGACACTCCAATTTTATTTACATGTATAGATGTATAGATTAAAAAAAAAGTAACAGTCATAAGGCTAGTCGTATGCCTAATATATATAATAATGTAATAAATTCATTTAAACAGAAATTGCGGGAACATTATTTAAATTTGTAACTTTTTTACTGTCCTTCTCCTTTTTTCACATCTTTCTGTTATATCCATATAGTTCTCTCTATATTTTCTGATTTTCTTACTTTCAATTTGAGACTGTACTTATAATTTGATTATCGGATCATTATGTATTTACTTATATATAATATTTATACATTTATGGGTTATACTTAGATATATATTTATGTATGTATATTGTTATTTTTTTATAGAAATGTATATTTTGCTTATCTTTATTATCTTTATAAATCTTTTTTTGACATTTCTTATTTATATTAGTGCACCGCCAATAATCTTTCGCTGCACCACTCATGGTTGCCTGGTAAATAACGCGGCAAAATATTAAGTACGTCACATGTACAAATTTTTTTGTGCATTAAAGTTAAAGAAATAAAAAAATACAATACTGTTTAATGAAAATGCGTGTTGTCTAGTGCTTTGAGATGTATCAAAATAAGGTCAACAAAAAAGTCCGTGATGGTATATGTCTATCTCTTAAGGATAACCAACAATAACCATTTTTTATCTTTTACATTTTACGGGATTTTTTTTATCGTATGTTTCCCTTAAAATCATGTAAACTATGTTATTATGTCATAATCTAAAGAAATAATAATATTTTATAGTGACATATCCACTATAAAATACCAAAAAGTAGCAATGTAATTCGTTACGCGCGAATCAGGTGTTATAAGGTCAAAGGTCGGTGCACCCCGCGTATTTGATAAATAGTGCTTCTCTGGATGTCTTTAAGAGAAAATGGCAGTATGTACGTGTATATGTACAAGTCCTTAAGTGTTAAGTTTTTCAAATGTACATACAGTAAAGAATAAATATTTTTAAGTACAGTACTTACGTACATTAATATAATACCTACTTTTTACTTGTATCTATTGTTATCAAAATTAAATTATAAGTTCTTAACTTGACCACGACTATGTGACCCTCTCTTGGCGCCAAAACGAGTGAAAAAATGAACAGCATACGACGACGACGCAGTACCTATAGAGTGGAGCAACTGCTTATTCAGTTTTATTCAACTATTTAGTCCCTCCACCGTTACAATGAATGGAGGCGGATATTACAATGTACGTAGCATTGCGAATATAAAATATCTAGATTAGGTATAATAAATTCATAATTCATAGGCCGTTACGGTATCAGAGCCAAAGTCTTCTTTCTTTGTTTATGTACTGTTAGATGCGACAGCGACTTTGTTTTTATATTACTATGTAATGATTGATATACCTAAAATAAATAAAATATCTGAGGTTTGGACAAAAATTCAAAAGGTACTTAATTTTTAAAAAGTATTTTGAAAATACCTATTTTGCATTTAGTATTTGAAATACAAAACACAAAACTATTTTTGTTTTTAGAGTGACATTTCTATGAATTCACTGTCGATAGCGAGCGGTGCGATGGAAAAAGATAACCGTTTATAAAAATATAATAAATAACCCTGGACAATTAACACAGACTGATACTGAACTGATATAAATAGATATTTTTATTTTGTAAATACATATATAATATACATATAAAACACCCAGACCGATGAAAACAATCGATGACCGATGAGTACAAATGTTTGCATCGTGCGAGAAATCGAACCCGCGACCATCGGATGTAAAGCGGTGTGACCACCGAGGCAGTCGAAATATATGAATAATCTTATGAATTTAATTTATTCTAATTTGTTTATGTGCGCGGGATGCGGTGTACGGTGCTCCCCCCTGCCTCCACCGTTGCTGGAGCTTGCATGTATGGAGCATTGCGAATATAAAATATCTAGATTAGTAAATTCATAATTGATAGACCGTTACGGTATCTATATATATTCGGATTAAAATAAGTATCGCAGTAAGGACCAGTATATAAAGTGATCAACACAATTAACTGATTTTTGAAATATATATACAGAGCCAAAAAGTCTTTGTGTATTCAAAAAATATCTAATTTGTTTGTGTGCGCGGGGTGCGGTGTACGGTGCAGGGGGGACCCTGCCTCCACCGTTGCTGGAGCTTGCATGTATGAAGCATTGCGAATATAAAATATCTACATTAGTAAATTAATAAAGTCATAATTGATAGACCGTTACGGTATCTATATATATTCGGATGAAAGTAAGTATCGCAGTAAGGACGAGTATATAAAGTGATCAACATAATTAATTGATTTTTGGAATATATTCAGAGCCAAAAAGTCTTTGTGTATACCAAAAATTTAGCCGTTCGGAGCCATTCAGTCACGAATTATTAGTAAAAAAAGTGTCGAGTATATCGTACTATCGACGAATATATATGGCCACATCGCAAAATAGAATGCGACGTTGCCATACCGCCTGAGATATACGCGATAGAGGTCAAGTTATTCAGTGCAAAAGGTGGAATCGGCAAGTGTTTAGGTTGTGGCGTGATCAACAAAGTGCCCAAAGAGGTGTTTATATATATATATATATATATCAACTGTAAGTCGAACTTTTATTTTATATCTACACTAATCAGAAACCCCAAACTCCTTATAAATCGGTCCAGCCATTTCAGATATTAGCCGGAACAAACAGACCGACAGACAGACAGACAAAAATTATAAAAATTGTTAATTTGGTATATGTACCTTATATATATTCATATGCATGTAGTAAAAAACGGTTATTTCAATATTACAAACAGACACTCCAATTTTATTTATATGTATAGATGTATAGATTATTATTATTTATTTATTTATTCATACAAATTAATACATTTTGTGTTGGATAACGTAATAGTAACATTACAGTAAAATTTTGTCAACAACATAATAGTAACTTAAACATTAAATCTCGGTATATCTATAGACTAGCTGGCCCCAGCGACTTCGTCCGCGTGAAATTTTATTTTATTTTTCTAAAATAACAGTAGCGTAAGTTACTCCTTATTACATCAGCTACTTGCCAAAAGAAGTCCCGTCAAAATCGGTCCAGCTATTTCAGAGATTAGCCGGAACAAACAGACAGACAGACAGACAAAACTTGTAAAATATGTTATTTTGGTGTATGTACCGTATTTATATTCATATGCAAGTAGTAAAAAACGGTTATTTCAATATTACAAACAGACACTCCAATTTTATTTACATGTATAGATGTATAGATTAAAAAAAAAGTAACAGTCATAAGGCTAGTCGTATGCCTAATATATATAATAATGTAATAAATTCATTTAAACAGAAATTGCGGCAACATTATTTAAATTTGTAACTTTTTTAGTGTCCTTCTCCTTTTTTCACATCTTTCTGTTATATCCCTATAGTTCTCTCTATATTTTCTGTTTTTCTTACTTTCAATTTGAGACTGTACTTATAATTTGATTATCGGATCATTATGTATTTATTTATATAGAATATTTATACATTTATGGGTTATATTTACATATATATTTATGTATGTATATTGTTATAGAAATGTATATTTTGCTTATCTTTATTATCTTTAAAAATCTTTTTTTGACATTTCTTATTTATATTAGTGCACCGCCAATAATCTTTCGCTGCACCACTCATGGTTGCCTGGTAAATAACGCGGCAAAATATTAAGTCCGCCACATGTACAAATTTTTTTGTGCATTAAAGTTAAAGAAATAATAAAATACAATACTGTTTAATGAAAATGCGTATTGTCTAGTGCTTTGAGATGTATCAAAATAAGGTCAACAAAAAAGTCCGTGATAACCAAAAATAACCATTTTTTATTTTTTACATTTTACGGGATTTTTTTTTTATCGTATGTTTCCCTTAAAATCATGTAAACTATGTTATTATGTCATAATCTAAAGAAATAATAATATTTTATAGTGACATATCCACTATAAAATACCAAA
Organism: Achroia grisella; assembly: GCF_030625045.1. NCBI lineage: Eukaryota > Metazoa > Arthropoda > Insecta > Lepidoptera > Pyralidae > Achroia > Achroia grisella. The sequence goes on from NW_026712853.1 coordinate 149,346, forward strand.
AAGTAGCAATGTAATTCGTTACGCGCGAATCAGGTGTTATAAGGTCAAAGGTCGGTGCACCCCGCGTATTTGATAAATAGTGCTTCTTTGGATGTCTTTAAGAGAAAATGGCAATATGTACGTGTATATGTACAAGTTATTAAGTGTTAAGTTTTTCAAGTGTACAATTAAGAACAAATATTTGTAAGTACAGTACTTACGTGCATTATTAAAATACCTACTGTTTTTCGTGTATCTATTGTTATCAAAATTAAATTATAAGTTCTTAACTTGACCACGACTATGTGACCCTCTCTTGGCGCCAAAACGAGTGAAAAAATGAACAGCATACGACGACGACGCAGTACCTATAGAGTGGAGCAACTGCTTATTCAGTTTTATTCAACTATTTAGTCCCTCCACCGTTACAATGAATGGAGGCGGATATTACAATGTATGTAGCATTGCGAATATAAAATATCTAGATTAGGTATAATAAATTCATAATTGATAGGCCGTTACGGTATCAGAGCCAAAAAGTCTTCTTTCTTTATTTATGTACTGTTAGATGCGACAGCGACTTTGTTTTATACTACACTATGTAATGATTGATATACCTAAAATAAATAAAATATCTGAGGTTTGGACAAAAATTCAAAAGGTACTTTATTTTGAAAAAGTATTTTGAAAATACCTATTTTGCATTTAGTATTTGAAATATAAAACACAAAACTATTTTTGTTTTTAGAGTGACATTTCTATGAATTCACTGTCCATAGCGAGCGGTGCGATGGAAAAAGATAACCGTGAATAAAAATATAATAAATAGCCCTGGACAATTAACACAGACTGATACTGAACTGATATAAATAGATATTTTTATTTTGTAAATACATATATAATATACATATAAAACACCCAGACCGATGAAAACAATCGATGACCGATGAGTACAATTGTTTGCACCGTGCGAGAAATCGAACCCGCGACCATCGGATGTAAAGCGGTGTGACCACCGAGGCAGTCGAAATATATGAATAATCTTATGAATTTAATTTATTCTAATTTGTTTGTGTGCGTGGGGTGCGGTGTACGGTCCCCCCTACCTCCACCGTTGCTGGAGCTTGCATGTATGGAGCATTGCGAATATAAAATATCTAGATTAGTAAATTAATAAATTCATAATTGATAGACCGTTACGGTATCTATATATATTCGGATCAAAATAAGTATCGCAGTAAGGACGAGTATATAAAGTGATCAACACAATTAATTGATTTTTGAAATATATTCAGAGCCAAAAAGTCTTTGTGTATACCAAAAATTTAGCCGTTCGGAGCCATTCAGTCACGAATTATTAGTAAAAAATGTGTCGAGTATATCGTACTATCGACGAATATATATGGCCACATCGCAAAATAGAATGCGACGTTGCCATACCGCCTGAGATATACGCGATAGGAGTCAAGTTATTCAGTGCAAAAGGTGGAATCAGCAAGTGTTTGGCTTGTGGCGTGATCAACAAAGTGCCCAAAGAGGTGATATATTTATATTTATCATACATTTACCAATAATACATTCTCTCGTTATCAGAAAAACGAGATACGGAACCGGAAGACGAGTGGTACCCGTCTTACGAAGAAACCTCGGATACCTTCAATCTTGGTACGCAAAACGCCGAGAGCTTCGCTCCAGCCGCGGATTGTGTAGCCACCGCGTCCTCCGAAGCGATAGTTCAGACTGTAACGCCCAGCGTCGCAGAGGCAGCAGATACTGGTGCTGCCACAACCTTAAACATCGATCCTGATCTCATTGAAGCTCTGGGAAGTTTTGAAGAGAAGGAGGCTGATTGGGGCGAACCCATAGTCGACCACATTGCTATGCGACTCAATCCTTTATTAATAAATGGATTAAAAAAGGAAGACAAGGAGACACTATTAAAGAAATTTCCTTTCCTAAAAACGTCCCGCTTGCTAAACCCCCAACTTTAAATGCGGAAATAAGCACCATGCTAAGTGAACAGAACCGCAATAGGGACAAACGTATTTACACTAAGCAAACCCAATTAGGAACTGTGATAAGTGGAATTACTAAGGCAATGTCACTTTTATTATGTAAGGAACCCAAAATAGTCGAGATTTTAAGTACTTTATCCGACACCAGTAAATTATTAGCAGATTCCCACTATCTCGAAACTGACACTCGACGATCTCTGGTCCTACATTTAGTGGATAAAGATCTTGTAAACTCATTTCAAGAACGTAAACGAGATGAATTTTTATTCGGGAACAATATAGGAGATGTGGTAAAAAATAGTAGAGGTATCAAAAAAACTAGTCTGTTTATTCAGGCACCTACAAATAATTTAAACTCCAGGGGACCTCCGTCTCGCGGCCGTCCACTCAAGTCTTATGTGAACCGTGGCGGAGGTCACTATCAACAAAGGCCGTATCGCCGGCGAACTGCACCATTCCCGCAACAGCCGGCGCCAGTGCCAGCACCAGTTCGACGCCAGCCATATGCACCGTTGCTACGGCGCCCACCGCATGCCACCGGCTCGAACTCGAACGCGTCTCAGACATCATCGATGGTACAGACAGCGAGGACACTCCGTTAACTTCACCACAATTACCACAGGTACATGCGGGACGTTTACAACACTTTTATAAATCATGGTCATCCATTACAGATGATCAATATATTTTGAACTCTATATCCGGCTACCGAATTCCTTTCATAGAAATGCCAATACAGAATCCAAATTCAATTCAAACTCGTCTTTTTTCAGCTAAGGAAAGTAAATATATGAAGTCAGAAATATCTCATTTACTGAATATAGGAGCTATACAGAAATGTGTTTTTGTCAAAGGCCATTTTTTATCTCCGATATCTTTCTAGTAAACAAGAAAGACGGTGGTTTTAGATTTATTTTAAATTTAAAGAAATTAAATAAGTTTGTCGATTGCAAACACTTTAAAATGGAAGATATCAGAACTGCTACTAGGCTTTTAACTAAAGATATGGTAAATCTTGACTTAACTGAAGCCTATTTTTTACTTCCGGTACATAAAAGTCATAGAAAGTATTTACGATTCTGTTTTCAACAAAAAGTATACGAATTTACTTGCTTGCCGTTCGGTCTATCGTCGGCACCATATATTTTCACAAAAATACTTAAACCAGTGATAACAAACTTGAGATCTAAAGGTTTCTTATCAATTCGATATTTAGATGACATTTTATGTATCGGAGGTTCCTATGACGAATGTAAACACAATGTCAATGAAACAATTGAATGTTTAACTAAACTAGGCTTCGTTATCAATTACAAAAAGTCTAACCTAATTCCAAGTAGGTTATGTAAATTCTTAGGCTTTATATTAAATTCCGAGAAAATGATTTTAGAACTACCCGAGAAGAAAAAAATACAAATTTTAAAAAGCATTAATAAAATTTTTGTGTCAAAAACAATTAAAATTCGCGATTTTGCTAGTTTTTTGGGAACCCTAACAGTAGCATGTCCAGCTATAGCATATAGCTGGATGTACACAAAATTATTCGAGAGAGAGAAATTTTTGGCATTACGTAATAACTGCGATAACTATAATGCAGTTATGAATATCCCAAACAGTTTCTGTGATTTTTTTTTTCTCTTTATTATTCAAATAACGGAACTAATTATATTAAAACAATAAGCCGCAAAACTGCTCAGCAGTTTGTCTGCAGCAAAAGCGCTTAACTTAATACTTATTTCTAATCTATATATACACACACATACATTCACATAAACACATTCCTGTAGAACCAGGTATCTTATTCCATACAATGTTTGTTTACAAAAAAGTTTAATAATTTCTTTTTGAATAATTTTTTGGATACATTATCTAATGATCTTATATTTTTTGGTAACATATTATAATATTTTGGAACTAGATATTTTCTAGTTCTTGATCCGTAATAATTACAGACCTTAGGTACAATGTATTCTTTATTGTTAACTTTACGTGTAGTAATTTTATGAATAACATGATTTTTAAATTTATTATTTTTAAAATTCTCTATTAATATTAATAATTTATTTATATTTTTTATATCTAATAATCTGCATATTCTAAACAACTCAATGTACCTATTTTGCTTACATTTATGTCTCTTATTTTTATCAACTAGTAGCTTCATAAATTTTATTTGTAAGTCCTTAATTTGATTAAGATATGTGTCAAAGGTACAACCGTAACTACCCAAACCATAAGATAATAAGGAATCTATTAGCGCATGATATATTGTATATAACGTTTTTCTGTTAACTGCAAAACTTAGTTGATGGAATTTTGCCAACATTGATCTTAATTTAGCACAAACATTATTTACATGTAATCGCCATGACATGCTCTGGTCAATTATAAGACCAAGCTACTTATAGTGAGAAACAAATTCTATCTGAGGGCAGCTACAGTCGTTATCTTCAACATGTAAACAATTGTAACTATGTGCTATAATGTTAAATGTACAATCTTCTAATTTAAGCTACGGGGAACGCAAATGCATACATTTAGTTTTATTTAGGTTTATAATTATACCATTATCATGTGCCCATTTTATAACATTTGTTAAGTCAGTTTGGATATTTTTCTGTATGTCAGCAGGGTCTCTTCCAGCATACAGCAAACATGTATCATCCGCATACATGATCATTTTACATTTCTTAACTACATTACACAAACTATTGACATGCATTATATACCCTATTGGTCCATAGACTGATCCAGTAGGGACACCATACAGTATATCAGACTCATCTCCAGTGATACCGCATATATGCGTTTTTAGTTTTCTTTGGTTCATATAACATTTTAACCACTGATTAATGGGACCTCTTATTCCACATTCTGCCATAGCCTGTAACAACTGTTCATGATTTAATGTATCAAAGGCTTGTTTAAAATCAATAAAAACGGCTACTACACTCTGTTTTTGATCAAGACAATTGTTTACATGGTCGGTGAACTCATTAAGGGCTGTCGCAGTACTGCGTCCTCGCCTGAAACCATGTTGTGTATCCGATAATACAGCATGGCTCTCTAAAAAATTTGTAATTTGCGTCACAATTACTTTTTCTGTTATTTTATTAATTATATAAAGGATAGCAATTGGCCTATAGTTTGTGTACTCGTAGTGACTACCATGCTTATATAGGGGCCTTATTACTGATGTTTTTAATAAATCGGGATAACAACTTTGTGCCACACTCATGTTTATAAAATGAGCTATGACTGGACTAATTTGTTTTTTAATATATTTTATATCTGTCACTCTAATTTTATCTGCACCCGGGGCTTTGTTAGGGCTTACTTTATCTATTATTTTTCTATATCATATGCAGTTACTTTCCTATACCTCATAGACATATTAGACTCCTCTACATATATATTTCTATCTATAAATTTATCATTACAGTTATGTTTTATGTTATGTATTTCATTAGTAAACGTTTTTGAACTTATGTTTTGAATTGTTTCTTTCTTACCCAAATATTTCTTAATAACATTGTCTATGTTCCCCTTTTTTCTACCCAGCCAATTATTAATATTTTCCCAAATTTTTCTTACATCATTTTCACATTTTTTTTTAATTCATTCTGTCTGTACATATTAAAACATTTATTTATACATTTGTTTACTTTATTTCTATATTTTGTGTATTCTAATTTACTAGTAATATTTTTTGGATTATTCTTTGACTTTCTAAATAATTGATCTCTCCTATATATCATATGTAATATTTTACTGTTTATCCATGGTTGCCTGTATCTAGATTTCTGAGTATTAGATTGGTATTCACAACTGGCATATATCTCACTAAACAATGTACTTAATCTATGATATAATAACAAGGGACACTCACACAATAAGAACTCCCGCCACTCCACTGCATCCAATTTATCACAAACCTTTTTATTATTTATTTTAATCACTTTCTCGTCGACCTGCTTAGAGCATGCCATGTAGTCACTTATATCAATAGACAATCCCACTAAGTAGTGATCGGAAATGTTCGCTGTGAGTATGTGAGAAGCAGGAACAGTTTGCCGCGTACGCACCCACACATGATCGACGACGCAGACACACTGCCATCGAAGCGATGCTCCTCACGAGTAATTCCATTTATTGTGCATTGCAATCCATGCCCATACATAATATTTTGATACCGTTTCGCCAACATACCAAGATCATTTATTTCAATATTTATGTTTGCATCTCCAATTAATATTATGTCGCTCCTATGAGGTATACATTTTATCAAATTATTTAACTCGACAGTAAATCCCATTCTATTAGTATGGTCTATACATAACTAATAAATATATGTTTAAATAGTTCTCTAATATTAATTTGCCTTGAACGTATTCTCCATATTTTCCTTTAATGACATTAGTTGTGAAATTATATTTCTTTTTCACATACACCAATATTCCTCCTCCTCGTCTTGTTTCTCTTGTGTTCCAATACATATCATATTCAGGCAATGTATACAATGGTAATTCATCCTGTGTTATGTTGATTTCTGAAAGTGTGATTATATCGAGACATGGCCGGCATCTTTCGATATATATTAAAAATTGCTTGAAATTTTTTCTTAATGATCGTATATTTAAATGTATTACATTAAGACATTTATTATGTCCGTTTATATAAGTATTCCATTTGGCAACATCCGAGTATTTCACACATTCAATTTCTGTAGGTAAATCAAATGATGGTGTGAATTGTATAATATAAGGATGTCAACACATTTGTTTACACTTAATGTATTGAAAAAGCTCAAGGCATGTTTGGTAGATCATGACACTTTTTTAACTGATTTATATCACTATCCGATCTTACAGTATATATTTTATGACCTTCTAATTTGCGGACGAGTCTATTCCCATTAATTATCCATATGTATTTATAAATTTGTCTTAATTCACTTCTTGCCTTCCACAATAATTCACGTTTGGATTTTGTGAGGTGTTCATTTATGTAAATTCGCTTTTAATTTTGGTTGTTATATACATCACTGTTCTGTAAATTATTATGCTTTCTTACTTCCAACCACTTATCTCTCTGTATTCTGGATGTCATTGTTACAATAATTGCTCGCGGTTTTTGCTGGTTAGGTTTTTTAACGCCCATTCGTCTTGCCTCCACAATGTTTTCTGTGGGTAGATCTAACTTATTAGCCAATTTATTCACTACTGATTTTACATTTTCGTTCTCCAATTCCTCCACACCCACAATTTCAATATCCTTCTCCTTGCTTTTTTGTTCAATTAATATAACCCGTTCCTCCAGTGCCTGATTGCATCGTTTTAGATGGACATTTTTTTGTTCCAGCGAGATAATTTTTTTCTCCATTTTATCTTTGTTTTCTACTAATTCTTGATATTTTTTCTGCATAAAAATCCACAGATTCCGACAGATCATTAATAGTTTTTTGCATATTGTATAGAATTTCTAGTTTTTCATTAATTTCCAGAAGAACCTCTTCAGTTGATTTTTGAGGGTCGATGTTAATTTTTGGTGAGCATATTGATAAATTTTTCGTTGATTTTGTTCCAATTTTTCTAAGATTTTTACTCATTGTTATTAAGTATTTAAATAACACAAAAGTAACTAACTTTTATAAACAATATAACAATAAATAAATACTAAGGAATTTATTATTTATGCGTACAGTCTGCGCAAGCGCTGACGCCTGACTGATGACTTACTATGGTGGAAAAATAATATTTTGCTTACTCAAAACCCTATCCGACGTGGAAAATTCGAATTAGAAATTTTTACGGACGCGTCTAAAACCGGTTGGGGGGCCGCATGTAACGGCGAGAGAACTGGCGGTCATTGGTCAATCAAAGAACAATCTCATCACATAAACTATTTGGAATTGCTAGTTGTGTTTTTCGGAATAAGATCATTTGCTCAGGATAGAAATAATTGCGAAATTCTACTACGTATCGATAATACCACCGCTATATCCTATGTAAACAGGATGGGCGGAATCCAACATCTCCATTTAACATTCATTTCAAAAGAAATCTGGCAATGGTGCGAATCCAGAAAAAAGTTCCTTTAGGGTGTAGGGAGCACTAGCAGATGGCTAGACGGCTGGCGACGATAATTGTTGCACCTGTTAAACAGAACAACAGTAAAACACTGCCCCGCCAATCCATGCGCATTGCTACATGGAATGTCCGTACTATGAGGACAGGCCTCCCGGATACCTGTGGAGGGTCACAATCATATTGCGCACAAGATCTGCGTAAAACTGCTTTGATTGATGCAGAGTTAAGTAGACTAAACATCTCAGTCTGTGCTTTACAAGAGACCAGGCTTCCAGACGATGGCTCATTGCGCGAGTCTACTTATACATTCTTCTGGAAGGAAAAGAGTCCTCAGATGTTCGCGAACACGGAGTGGGTTTTGCGATACGCAACGATTTACTGTCCGCCATCGAGAACCCACGCGGCATTTCGGAACGCATTATGGTCTTGAGACTCAATAGCAGTTGCGGTTCTATTACTATTATTTCCGCTTATGCTCCGACTTTAATATCTACGGACGAGTCAAAAGATCGATTCTATAACCAACTGAGGGAGACAGTAAAGAATGTCAATCGAGGCGATCGCCTTTATATTTTAGGCGACTTCAATGCCCATGTTGGCGGAGATTATACCGCATGGCCGAATTGTATTGGTTACCATGGCATTGGCAAGCTGAATGAAAATGGTCAACGGTTACTCGAGTTTTGCTCCGAATACTCGCTGTGTGTAACTAATACATATTTCAAGGGTAAAACGTCGCGTAAAGTCTCTTGGAAACATCCGAGATCTGGTCATTGGCATCAACTGGATATAGTACTTTCCAGAAGCAAAAATCTTCGTGATATTCTCCACACACGTTCCTTCCATAGTGCCGACTGCAACACCGACCACTCACTGGTAGCGGCACACATAGCCTTCACTCCCAAGAGGATACATTCGTCCAAGGTGCCGGGTAGAAGAAAGCTAAATCTTTCTAATATCAGGAATGACGAATGTGTCCAAAAATTTGAGTGTTTGGCAAATGAAATGCTTGCTGCATGGGACGGTAGTGCACCTATAAATGTTGAGTGGAATAACGTCAGAAAACTACTCACTGAGAGCGCCGGCGAGGTTTTCGGTTATCAGAAAACCAAATCTCACGACTGGTTCGCGGAAAATGTCGAGCACCTTCAACCATTGCTGGACTCAAAGCGTAACGCTGCCCTTAGGCATCGCTTGAATCCCAGTACGGACACCGACAAAGCGCTTCGAGCTACAAAGGCGGCTCTTCAACGGAGTGCACGGTACTATGCCAACTTATACTGGTCGGAACTTGGCCGCACCATTCAAACCTGTGCAGATAGAGGGGACATCGGTGGTGTCTATGAGGGTGTCAAACGGGCCCTTGGACCTATTAAAAAGAAGTCAGCACCTCTTAAGGACGCGAATGGTTTTATTATAACCGACAACCAAAAACAGCTCGAACGCTGGGTTGAGCATTACACCGGTCTCTACTCACGTCCTGTATACTTACAGCCAGAGGCAGTGCTGAGTATGCCGAAAATGGATGTTTGGACCGAACTGGATGATCCACCGTCCTTAGAGGATTTCATCGTGGCTGTCAATCAGCTTAAACGCGGAAAGAGTCCCGGAAAAGATGGCACCCAGGCTGAAATAATTAAACTCGAATGCGCGAAACCAATCCTGCGGAATCTTTTGTTGAAGTGCTGGGAAGCGGGTGATGTGCCACAGGATATGCGAGATGCCAACATCATAACACTATACAAAGGGAAAGGTGACCGCGGCGACTGCAACTGCTACCGTGGTATATCCCTTCTGAGTATAGTTGGCAAGCTTTTTGGACGTGTTATTCTATGTAGACTCCAAAAGCTTGCGGCGCGCATTTACCCAGAGACACAGTGCGGGTTCCGTTCTCAGCGTTCCACGGTAGATATGATCTTTACACTCAGGCAATTGCAAGAAAAGTGTAGAGAGCAGAATACTAGAGAAGACTCCCCTGTTTGTGGCTTTCGTTGACCTCAACAAAGCTTTTGACACGGTTAGCAGGGAGGGTTTGTACTCGGCGCTGGGGAGCATTTGGTGTCCACCTAAACTCCTGAGCCTCATTAAATCTTTCCACGAGGATATGAGGGGCACCATAGTTTTTAACGGCCAGTCGTCTGAATCGTTTGACGTTCGCAGAGGTGTGCGGCAGGGCTGCGTCTTGGCTCCCACCCTGTTTGGAATATATTTCTCGCTCCTGATATACACAGCATTCGGCGATGACCATCAGGGTATCCATCTGCATACAAGGACCGACGGAAATATTTTCAACATCTCTCTCCTCAAATCTAAGAGAAACCGCGAGGACCTTTTCGTAGTTAGTCTTCTCTTTGCCGATGACGCCGCCTTTGTAGCCAATTCTGCAGCTGAGCTTCAATCTATGTTGGACAAATTTTCTCAGGCCTGCTCCCTGTACGCCATGTATGTTAACACCAAGAAGACAGTTGTGCTAACACAAGGCATTCAAGAAGCCCCTTTAATTTCTTTGAATGGCACGCTGTTAGAGGTAGTTGACAGGTTTTGCTACTTAGGGTCGACCGTGTCAAACAATCTCTCGCTTGAAGCGGAGATCGACTCACGTATTGGCAAGGCGGCAACTATGTTTGGGAGGCTTAGTACACGAGTATGGTACAACAAATACCTGACTATCAAGACCAAGATGGTAGTCTTTCAGGCTTCCATACTAAGCATTCTCCTATATGGAGCCGAGACCTGGACAACGTATGCAAAACAAGAGAGTCGATTAAACACTTTTTACATGCGTTGTCTACGCAAAATTTTGGGCATTTCATGGCGTGACAGGGTAACCAACGAGAGGATTCTAGAAATCGCACAGCTGCCTAGTTTGACAGCATTTCTTAAACAGAAGCGCCTACGTTGGCTAGGGCACGTGCACAGAATGGAACCCTCTCGTTTACCACGACGCGTTCTGCTCGGTGCAATAGCGAATGCAAAGAGAGATGTAGGGAGGCCTTTGCTTCGCTTTAAGGATTGCGCCAAACGTGACATGGCCACTTTTCAAATAGACCACCGTAGCTGGGAAAAGCTCGCAACCAATAAATCAGATTGGCGCAAACGCGTAATGGAGGGTCGAAGGGTTTGCGATGATGCCTGGCTTCAAAGGCTTGCTGACAAGAGACGGAAGCGCCACCTAGGCGGCTCAGTACAGACTACTGCCGATAGTTTCCCTTGTCGGGCCTGTGGTAGGCCATGCCGTTCTCGTATCGGTTTATACAGCCACGAAAAAAGCTGTTCACGGACCATTACGCCATAAATCGTCTATAATAGACGCATAGGCCATTATATATATATATCATCTACTTTCAGAACAATACACCCGCTGCACCACCATCTTTCATTGGCAGCGAGCATTGTATGCAACAGGCGTTCCTCAAACAAGGTGTACCGAATTCTGCAATAAACACTATGTTATCGTCCTTGTCCAAAAATACCATAAATCAGTATTCATCCAGTTTTAAAAAATGATGGGAATATTGCATAGAAAAGAGAATAGATTTTTACGATGTCGAAATAAGTTCATTATTAGATTTTCTTAGCAGATGCTTAGATGGTGGAGCGTCCTACTCCACTTTTAACAATCATCGCTCAGCAATTTCTTTAATTTCAAGAAATTGTATAGGCGAAAATCCAATGATTAAAAGATTTTTCAAAGGCGCATTTAAATTAAAACCAACATTCCCGCGCTATAATATAACTTGGAACCCTAATATTGTGTTGGATTATCTGTCTTCTTTACACCCAAACAACACATTGTGTTTAGAAAAAATAACACATAAATGTACTGCTTTGTTAGCTTTGGCAACAGAACAAAGAACTCAAACAATTTCCCTAATCAGATTAGAGAATATTAATATATATGATGATAGAATAGTTATTATGATTACAGACTTGGTGAAAACATCAGCCGCAGGTCGAGCCCAACCGGTGTTAGACCTCCCGTTCTTTATAAGCAAGCCGAGTATTTGCCCTGCTGCCTCAGTTATCGCCTACATGTCTGCAACTGCTTCAATCAGACCGCAGAAAGAAAATAATTTATTCCTGACTTGTAAAAAACCTCATAGGGCTGCTTCACCATCGACCATAGGGCGGTGGATTAAGCAGATCTTAAAGCTAAGTGGTATCAACACCAATGTATTTCGAGCACTTAGCACCCGTCACGCGGCGACCTCGGCTGCACTACGCGCTGGCGTAAGCGTTGATACAATCCACCGTTGTGCTGGTTGGACTGGAAACTCTACCACTTTTGCCAATTTCTATAATAGACCGATTATCAGTAGGAATACTAATCTATTTAGTAATATATAAATAGTTCATTGTTAATTTTAAGATGATTAATTTATAAGTAAGATGTGATTGTTACATTTATACCTAAGTACATTTTTTGTTACAATAATAAAGAAATATATTATATAATAGAAATCTATCAATAATATTCAGTATATTTGCCTTATAGTTTTATTTTACAACATTGACTTTTCTCTAAACATCTACATGGTTAATAAAAATAAATCTCGTTGGCGAAAACAGGATAATTAGATGATCAAACGAACTTGCAAAAGTGAAGTTCGATCTTAATTATCCTGTTTTCGCCGAAGAGATTTAAATTCCCACCCAATCCCATATTTTTATCCCTTAAAACAGGTGAATGTTGTAAATAAACCCAAATCTTTTTTCTCTAAAAATAATGAGGCTGCTCAACGATACTATAGCGAAGTAGAGTGGAGGAGAGCTCTCCCCACTTTTTTCTTTTTACCCCTACTACGCTTAATATTGTGTGCGGAATGGCTAGTCGTACTGAGGGTACTACATGGTTAATAAAAATAAATCTCTTCGGCGAAAACAGGATAATTAAGATCGAACTTCACTTTTGCAAGTTCGTTTGATCATCTAAGTATAACATAATTAAACATATTAATATTAAGAATAAACAATATCTACCAATAGTATAACTGAAACAATGATCACTTATATATAAAACACATTTAGGATAAATACAGATTGTCTATATGATCTTGTGGCCTTTGATATGGAGTTCTGGAATGTACATTTAACTTAGTTCTAATTTTCCCCGGATTCCCGGATTTCCCGGCAATGTTGATTCCGAAGAAGGAGGGATACCCAAAATCTCAGCCCATTTCTCGGCATCTGGTATTTCAATAATTGTCTCTGACTCTTGACTACTATTTTCCTGTTGCTCTTGTTGGTAATTCGTACCACTACTGTCTGTGCTATTAGAGTCTTTATTTGCCTCTGACGTTATATCAGTAATCCCTTCTTCCCCTTTCTCTAGCCTTGGTTTATATTTAATCAACTGATCAATATGCCGATTAACTGCTACACCTTCCTCTGTTTCAAGTTTGTAATTGGAAGGCCCACTTTTCTGCAAGACTTTGCCTGGTAACCATTTAGGGCCCTGATTGCTATAATTTCTGAACATTACATTTTGTCCCACAGTAGTTTCTCTGCCTGCTATCTGTTTATTGTTGTCAATTTGTATTTCTGTTCTTTTATGTTTCAGATTATCTGAATGTATAGTATCTAACAATGTGCGCAACTGTCTATTCATTAATAGTTCTGCGGGGGTTTTATTTGTTCCTGTACATGGAGTAACCCGCAAACCTAACAATAAATTCGGAATTTTGATATCCCAAGATAAATCATTCATTTTCTTTAGTTTATCTTTGACTGTCTGTACCATCCGTTCTGCTAATCCGTTGGTCGCCGGATGGTAAGGTGCTGTAGTTACCTGACGAATTTTATTGGCCTGCAAAAAATGCTTCATATCTCCTGATACAAACGATGTACCATTATCCGATACTAAAACTTCACATAGACCATGAGTTGCAAAGGTCGTTCTCAGCAATCGTATTACCGTGGCTGTTGTTGTATTATTTACCATGAATACTTCAGGCCATCGGGAATATGCGTCGACTATAATTAAAAAATATTTGTTGTGATACGGTCCAGCGAAATCGATGTGGATTCTTGACCAAGGTCTCGAAGGTGTAATCCATTCATGTGTAGTCTTAGGAGGCATATGTCGATTTTCCAAGCACCTAACACAACCACCAACTAGAAGTTCTATGTCATCATTTAGTTCAGGCCACCAAACGTAGCTTCTAGCCAGTGCTTTCGTTTGAACTATACCTGTATGTGTTTTATGTAGTATTTGGAGCGTTGCTCGAGTGTGAGGTACGACGCGGCATCCCAGAAGTATGCAATTTTCTTGCAGTGACAGTTCTGTGCGATGTAACCAGAATGGTCGTAAATCAGCGTCGGTTTCTTTTGCAGGCCATCCCCTTTGTATGTAATAAATAACTTTAGATAATATTTTATCCCGATTTGTCTCTCTAGCTATATCTTCTGCATCAAATGGAAAATCTTCTGGAGCTTCAGCCATTAAAAAAACCTCACCAATATGTGTTTGAGGTTCACTTTGTACTGGTTGTGGCCAACGACTTAAATGGTCAGCATTACCTATCTCTGGACCAGGCTTATATTTTATCTCATAGTTATGAGATGTCAAGGCTATGGCAATTCTCGTCAACCGTGGTGAAATCATATTAGGCATTGGCTTCTTCGGATCAAATATACCAAGCAATGGTTTGTGGTCTGTTGTTATACAGAATTGTCTTCCTGTGAGATAGTTCTGAAACTTTTTTATGCCAAACATAATTGAAGCGGCTTCTTTGTCAAGCTGTGAATAACGCCGTTCATGAGGATATAAAGTTCTAGATGCCGTAGCTATAGGAAATTCGTTATTATCTGTTACATATGACAATACAGCTCCTACACCATATTCTGAACTATCACAAGTAAGTGTTATAGGTTTAGCTACGTCATAATGTACTAACGTTAAATCAAATGTCAATAATCGCTTTGCCGTCTCAAATGAATTTTGTTCCCTTTCAGTCCAATGCCATTCTTGCCGGGTATCCAGCAAACGATGTAAAGGCTCCAATAAAGTGGCTTTATGAGGTATGAACCTCTCATAAAAATTATAAAGACCAAGAAAAGCTTGTAGTAATCGTTTGTTTTTAGGTTCAGGAATATTTGTAATAGCTTCAACCTTACTTGGTGCAGGATGGATCGGATCGATCTAAGTCAACAATCAAGGCATATATCATAATATTAAACTCGGCTATCATTTCACATTTATGTTTTTGATGGGATCTTATTAACATCACATGCTGTTGCTTTTTTAAGGCGCATAGATAAGTTGATGGGGTTTTTACATATTTTGGGATCAAGAAGCTTTGTTGTACAAGATGGTATGATATACTTTACACTATTGTTAAAGGTGTTTGCAAAGTTATTCGCAATATCACTAGTTTTCATGAAATTTTTCTCAAATGCTTGTAGTATAATTTCATCAACTGATTTTCTAATTCTACCGGTTATTCTGTTTAATATATCCCATAAATTTTTAGAGTTATTCTTGTTAGTGTCGATAGATTTAATAATTTCACTATTTTTAGCTTTTTGTACTAATTTATGAGCATAATTTCTAGCTTTATTATATTTTAGCTTTAATATCATATTATTACTATCCTTTTTCCATAACGTATATAATGTATCTTTATAGTTACAGGCATTTACAATTTTTTTATTTATCCATGTATTATTTTTTTTTCTATTAGAATTTATATTTATTTTTTTATATATTTTCAAATTTTTATAACATTCATGAATACTATTTTTAGTGATCTAGACACGCGGTAGCGTGTCAAGCCGAGTTTCAAGTAAACTGGCAAGCAGCACCGTGTGTATATTTACACGAACCATTTGGAGCCACTTTTGACCCCCTCATAACTCAAAAACTCTTTCACACAAACCTGTCAAATTTGGTTCATATATTGAGACTTGCGAGATAAATATGTGTTCCAAATTTCATAAACATATCTCAAACGGTTATTTAGATATTAATGTCCAAAAATCGTCATTTTTATCACTGATCAACTATAGATCAAAATTATAACCCACTTCCAGATGACCTAGTAAGTTCAAATTTGGCATGCAGATAGGTAATTAGGTGAAACAGTAAATGAAACTGGTAAATTGTTATCATTTTACTACAATTTTTCACTTTAATTGATTCTATTTCAACTTATACTGGACGAATATTATAAGGGATGAAAATAAAAGATACATATTGCGTAGTTTAAAACTAGGACGTGCAACAAGCCGCGTTCGCGTTGGTTGGTGGGAAGCTACTAAGCAATTAGGTGGGGAGGCTTGCATACGGACAGTACGGCGGGTCATTGCACATACCTGTACCTTTAATAAAATACATACGCAGGTGCGTAATACAGGTATACATACATTTCTAAACAATAGGGCAAAACAAGAACATCTTAAGAGGAACATGACATAAAAATATACAATAAATTATATATAAGTAGTGCGTCGCTTACACTGCCTCCTTAGTAGTAGGATAGTGCTAACCAAGTTAGCACTATCCTCCCGTGGGGATAGTACAGCGACGCGTGTAACCGGCCGGCGAATCAAACCCGTACGTGTACGCACATCAACAACACGAACTCGCCCGTCCGCGCCTGCGTGGGTCGCACTCACTATACCATGTCGCCAGCAGTTACGATCTAGATTAGGTTCTATAATAATGACGTAATCACCTACTTGTAAACACCTACATTCTTGTGTCCATTTTTGACGAGGGACCAAGCTTGGTAAATATTCTTTTAGCCAACGGGCCCAGAACATATCCGCCAACCGTTGTGCCACTCGCCAACGTTTTCTTAATTGCAGATCAGTGTCATTGTACTTGCCAAAACATGGACTAGTTGAGGAAGTACCTATCAAAAAATGATTAGGTGTCAACGCTTCCGGATAATTAAGATCAGATGACACGTGTGTGATTGGATGACTATTTACTAGTCCCTCCACTTCCGCTAATAAAGTAGCTAAAGTGTCGGGATGTGGGGCGCGCTCTTTTAAGATTACTCTTAATGCAGTTTTTACTGTACGGATCATCCGTTCCCATGAGCCGCCCATCTCGGGAGCTCCAGGAGGAATGAATTTCCATTCGACTCCGCGTATGGTTCCATCGTCACGCAAGGCATCGCTGTTGAGATCTGCCAAGCTCCGTTTCAATTCGTTGTCAGCCCCTCTCAGATTAGTGCCGTTGTCAGAAGCTATGACAGTTGGCATGCCTCGTCGAGCTGCCATGCGTCTAAGGGCCATTATAACAGAGTCAGTCGAGAGATCCACTGTCAGCTCAATATGAATTGCTCTAACAGTGAGGCAAGTAAATAACATGCCATATCGTTTATGTCGCTGACGACCGACAGTGACCTCGAGAGGGCCGAAGAAATCCACGCCTAAATAGCTGAATGGACGCCTATTATGTTGCATCCTTTCAGCTGGAAGGTCAGCCATACGTTGTGGCTGTGGATCCGCGCGTCTGTAACGACAGAATAAACAACGCGAAGCTATTGAGCGCACAGTTGGTCACAGCTTTAAAATCCAAAACTGCTGCCTCAATTCGTTCACGACAAGTTCATTGGCTCCATGAAGTGCTAGTCGGTGATAGTGCTCAACTAATAAGCGTGTTATTCTGTGCTTACCGTCTAAAATGGTGGGCCTTCGAGTAGCGTGTTCAACACCTACTACTCTGTCGATACGACCTTCAGACCGTAAAATAACCGAGTCGTCAATATAAGGCGTTAATTGTAACAGACGACTTGTAGGTGGTAACGACTTACCTTGTTTTAATAAGGTTAATTCGGAAGAGAAAGAATCTTGTTGACACTTTTTAATGAGAAGCTGTTCTGCCTTTTTCATTAAATGAGTATCAAGTTGTATGTCTTTACGTTGACATCTTCTAATAAACAACAATACTCTTGCGGTGGCACGCACGAGAACGATCCATCTCGAAATATTATCTTCATTTGGTAAAAATAAATCTGAGCTGGTCTCGATGACTGCATGTACCGACCGTATCTCACACATTACATCGCAGGACTTGGTCAGCTCATCCAGTTCACCTAGACGATGTGCAACGTAAGGCCTGTAGTCACGTGGATCACTGCGTAACCACTGCAATACTGTACTGGAATCAGTCCAAAAATACCTTTTTGTAGGCTGAACATGTTTATGATCGTTACATATAGTGGTAGCGAGGCGCGCTCCGAGAAGAGCACCCTGCAATTCCAGCCTAGGAACAGACACAGGTCGCAGGGGACTCACCCTGCTTTTACTAGACACAAAACAAATAAGTACATAACCGTCTGAACGAATAAATCGCCAGTACATAACAGCTGCGTACGCCTTTATAGAAGCATCACAAAAAACATGCAATTGTATTTCTTTAATATAACAATTGTCTAACTCATTCGTACTAATATTTATACATTGCTCGCTTTCATAACAACGTGTCCAGTCGCCTGTATTAGCGTAGCACCGTGGAATGCGTAGCGAGTGCAGCTGCCGTAAATCGCATAACCAATGGATCCACCGTGCATGTTCGTCGGTATGGATGCGGCAATTCCACTCAACTCCACTGCGATGTACATACTGGAAAATAATTTTCCCTTTAATAATAAAAGGAGAAAGAAAGCCATGTAAATCGTATACCGACATAATAATACTCAACATTTTAGCTTTAGTGGGTGATTCTGTCCCGTCTAAAATGTTTTGCGGTATGCGATCTAAAGATATTTTAAATCCGAACGTGTCGTCGCTCGGATGCCATATCAAACCCAAAGTGCGCTCACTTGTGTTCGTAGCTCCGAGTTTGAACTCGACTGCAGTCGGCGCAAGCGCCTCTAGCGGCACGTTCTGTAAAACGTATTTACTATTGCTCGACCAGCGTGTGATTTCAAACCCAGCCTTACTCTGTATATATGTTATTTCGCGCAATAATTGAATAGCCTTACTTTCACTATCACAAGAGTGTAAACAATCGTCCATGTAGTGATTATTTACAATGATGTCCACAGCTTCAGGATACTGATCCTGATATTTCATTGCATTTTTTATTTTTTACATACTGGGCAATAAATGGTGAACTAGTAGCACCAAATACCAAGCTTTGCATTACACAAACCTTCGGTTCCGTTTTTCCATCTGGCTGCCACAGAAAACGTAATACGTGCTGGTCTTCAGGACGAATTTTAATTTGAAGGAACATATCCTTTATGTCTCCTATTATAACAAACTTATGTTCACGAAAACGTAACATGATACCTAATAATGAATTATATAGGTCAGGGCCAGTGAGTAGAAAGTCATTGAGACACATACCCTGTACTTTACTTGCACCATCAAATACTACGCGTAACTTGTCCGGTTTATTTGGATTTTGAACCCCAAAGTGTGACAAGTACCAAATGTGACTAGCTGAGAGTTCAGAATCATTAAGTTCTCGAGCGTAGCCGTGCTGGAACAGCTTGTCTATCTCTCTCCTATACTTATATGCGTAGGCGCAGTCCGCCTGAAACCGTTTCAGTAAACTCTGTAATCTCGATCGTGCATACTCATAACTATCAGGCATAATAAAATTATCTTTAACAAACGGTAAACCAACTTCCCATCGATTACCTACATTACGTGCCGTGTCGTCTAATATACGAAGAGCTCTTAAATGTGCCGTATTCTCACGTCTTAAGGTCGAAATTCTTATTGCATCTATATCGAATGACTGCTTAACTAAACTATTTAATTTGCTAATATCGCTTACCTGTGACTCGGTGTGAGTGAGATGGAATGAGTGACCATTCGAACGCGAGTGTGTGCGACCAAAACAGCCGTGTAAGGACCAACCTAATCGAGATCGAGTCGCATAAGGTTCATTTTCATTTCCATGTAACATCTCTAAAGGAGCAAGCAAAAAATAATTATCTTCTCCGATCAGTAAGCGAGGCACTACACATTGTTTACAAACATAATTTTTTACGGGTAACAAGTGTTCACAATTAATATTATTTATGACAGATAAATTTTGTTGAGGCAATTTTAATTTATTTACTTGGCGCAAAGTTATATTATATTGAACATTATCAAATCCAGATATTTTTGTACATATTTTTGGAGCGTCTGACTGAAATATTTCAATACCAAATGCATCAATGAATTTTATTGAGCTACAATCTACACTTTTTATACCTAACTGAGTAACTAACTCTCTGTCGATCATAGAAATGGATGCACCGTCGTCTAATAATGCATAGGTACATACATTACCATTGGGTCCACTGAGATTCACTTTTATCACTTTGAGTAACACATCACTACGCTGTCGACAGACGGGGTGGACGAGCGCGGCTCGTGCGCGCGCGCCGCGGCCACATGCGCCACGATCGTGTTATCTGCGTCGGCGGCCGATGTTGATGATTGTGCCTCGACAGTCGGCTTCTCACGTGACGTAGTAGGCTTTTTATAATGAAGTAATGGGTGGTGCGCGAGTCCACAGTTTTCAATACCGCACATAGGTGCCGTGCATACGGTTTTATCATGTTTACTAGATAAACAATTATAACATAAGCCTTGCATCTTAGCATATCTCCACCGGTCCTTTCTCATAGCTCGCTTGAATACTCTGCAATCGGTTAGGAAATGAGCGGACTTGTTACAAAAGTTACAGAATATACTATCTGGTTTTGATGTAGTGGTAAAAATAGGTCGACTGTATCGTGATCTGTCATCAATCTTTTTGTGGGGTACGGACTCTGATTTTTTATACTGTGATACTCCCACAACGATCACCATCTCAGCTTCCTGCTTTAAAAATGTAGCCAATAACTGTAACTTATATATTCTGTCCATTTAGTTATAAGAATACTGGGTAACTTGGATATAATTGCAGATAATAATTCTGGAGTGCGTAAATAATCTAATTGATTGAGTGCAAGTAACGTTGCAATGCAGTTATTTATTTTAACAGAAAAATTAATTAGGTCATGATGATAAGAAGTAGGTAATGGACTTAACTTTCTCATTTGTGAAGTAAGGTGCTGTATGATGACATCAGGGCGCCCAAACCTCATCTCTAATGACTGGATTACAAATTCTGGTGATGTGTTGCCGATCAACAAGTCAGTGACGGCTTCCTTGGCGTCACTTTTCAGGGCTCGACGTAGTCTCCACAAATTTTCTGAATCACTAAACCGGCATGTATTAGTGGATTCTATATAAGCATTTTTGAAATGCAACCATTCTATAGGGTCACCACTGTATGATGGTAACTCTCGTGGTGTGGACAACCGGGTCAACAGGCGGTCATCCTGCTGCGTAGACGAGGTAGTCATGATGTCCTTCAATGTGTGAGCTAGCTGCAAGATACTATCGACGGGCATCTCGGGAGCAGGAACATGGCTTATATCCTTAACATTAGCTGCCAGCCCTGCCTCGTTCGTCGTTGCTGCCGCCTCTGGAACCTCAATTCCTGTCGGCTGTATGTTGCTCTGCTCTAACCACTGTTCCACATGAGACTGCGCCTTCCTCCGGCTGCTAGTCCTGCTTATTCGGGATGGACATCTAGACGCGACACCATCGTCTTCTTCAAGCATAGCCAAATCGACTTCCAGCTTTTTGTCGATCAGCTCCATCTGTATTTTAGCTTTAGCGTTGGCAGCTTCCAGCTCCAGTTGCTTGCGTCGAGTTAACGACGTAGATTCTTTGGTAACAACCGATTCATTCTTGATAGTATGACGCGATGTAGACATTTTACGGTCATGAACAATATCACTGCGAGCCGTGGGTTTAGCGGGGCTCGGTACTACCATGCGGCTTGAGCCGAGCACATGTTCACTAGCACTATCTAACCTGTCGCACAACTTATTGCGTTCTTTTATTGTGAGTTTATCGCGGGGAGGTGTTACAAACATGATTGTACTTCACTGTACACTGGTGTAGATTTGGGTCGAAGGATCAGATTATAAGGGATGAAAATAAAAGATATTGCGTAGTTTAAAACTAGGACGTGCAACAAGCCGCGTTCGCGTTGGTTGGTGGGAAGCTACTAAGCAATTAGGTGGGGAGGCTTGCGCTTGCTTACGGACAGTACGGCGGGTCATTGCACATACCTGTACCTTTAATAAAAATCATACGTAGGTGCGTAATACAGGTATACATACATTTCTAAACAATAGGGCAAAACAAGAACATCTTAAGAGGAACATGACATAAAAATATACAATAAATTATATATAAGTAGTGCGTCGCTTACAAATACTAAAATTCTATGAAAACGTCGATAGCCACCAATTTACGTTGACCCCTTCACATCAGTGTCGATAACTAGCAAACTTCAAATATTGCATTGAGCGGTAAACACTAGTTGCTATAATTTAGATTCTGTCTAAAATATACTCGTACTTATAACTAGGAGTATAGTCGAATTTCGTATTTATTATGTTATTAACTGAGATTTGGTATTAATTATTGTTTCAATATTTAGCGCACATCGATAGTGTAAGATCATTATTTTTATAAATAATTATTAAATAATAGGCATTTCGGTATAGGGCGCCGCGGCGGCGCCGTGTGGGAGCGGTGCGATAAAACGTTGAACTAACCTATGTATAAGGTTGCGATTTATGCTACGAAATTCATAGTTTTCTTAAATTATACTTATATATTTGTGGTTATATTATTATTACATTATTTTAGTAAATACGTATGGTATAGACAATAGTTTAAACCAAAAATTAATAATAATTTTAGTACAGTTATAAGTAGGAATGTACGAGTTAACTCGAGAATGAGAACTCATTGGTAACAAATTGTTTTCTTGAGAATTCAATAGATAACAGTCAATTTGTTACATAATCGTCTTTATGAACTATAACGTGTCAATACGAAGTTTCAGATGTTAAATAATGTATATGTTGAAAGAGAACAATTCCGTATTTGCTTAACATATGCTATTACTATCCACAAATCACAAGGCCTTAGTTTTGGCAGTCCTCTTCTCAACATAGGCTCCTCTATATTTAATAAAGGGCAGGTTTACGTTGGACTCTCCAGAGTTAAAACCTTAGATGGAGTACGTCTTAACAATTTAGATCCAAGTCACGAGAGCTCTATTGTAGAGTACAACCATCTGTGGACGTTATACCGCCCCGATTTGCCCAAAAATTCCTGATACTGAATTGGCTTTGGACTTCAACATTTAAAAGTTACAAGAAAATATAGAAAATAACACAAAAAAAAGACAATTATATCCCGTAAATATACGAAAATACAGTTATCAAAAATAATTTGGTATTAATTTAGTTATAAATAAGTACCTCGTATAATTTATGTACAAAAAGTAATGATATCCCATCAAAAACATAAATGTAAAATGATAGCCGAGTTTAATATTATGATATATGCCTTGATTGTTGACTTCTACGACAAAAGAGATGAGATCTAAATGGGTGCCAAGTTCAATGGTCTGTCCTGAAATGTATTTATAACAATATAAAATATCATTTCTTCTTATAACTTAGGATAATATACTGTAGCCTAAGGTCTAACTTGGCTAGTTTTCATATACGAAATATACTGTAGCCTTCGCAAGTTCTAAACATGTTACTTGTCGGTTCCTATTTTAATATTAGTAGTAACTAGCAATCGAAAGTAATAATTGGTATATGAGAACTGGCCAAGTTAGAACTTAAATATAAATAAATAATGATATAATAATGCCCTCTTTTGTAAACTAAATATTGTATTTATATCAGCTGCTTTGCCCCATAACAAAATACCATACGACATAATGCTATGGAAATAGCTAAAATAGACAAGTTTAGCCGTTGCCACGTCTGTTAATTGTCTAATTCTTCTTACCGCATAAGCGGCAGAACTAAGTCGACTCGCCAATTTAGCAATATGAGCACCCCATTGCAACTTGGAATCTAATGTGATACCTAAAAATACAGTTTCGTCAACAAAATAAATAGGTTTATTGTCCAATACGATTTTTGAATCTACTGTCCTTACATTGGGGAGCGTAAATTTGATACATTTAGTTTTATTTGCATTTAGAAGCATATTATTAGCAGTAAACCATTTCAAAACATAAGAGAGAGCACCATTTACTTCGTCCATATCATCAATATGTCGATTGACTTTGAATACTAATGAAGTATCATCAGCAAACAGAACTATGTCAGCTATCTTTTCTACCATATAAGGAAGATCGTTTATGTAAACTAAAAATAAGAAAGGACCTAGAATAGAGCCCTGAGGAACACCCATTTCAACACTAATTCCCTCAGACTTTACACCATTTATTTCAACAACTTGCATTCTATTATTTAGATAGGATTTCATCATGCTTAGTGCTTCATATCTAATACCGTAATGTTCTAGTTTGAGCAAGAGTGTTTCATGATCAACGCAATCAAATGCTTTTGAAAGGTCACAGAATATACCGATAGCATTCTGAGACCTCTCCCAACAGTGAAAAATGTGTTTCATTAAAGCTACACCAGCGTCAGTAGTTGATTTACCGGCTGTGAAACCAAATTGCTGACTGTGAAGCAGTCTATTTGTTTTAAAGTGTTGAAGCATTTGATTGAACATAATTTGTTCAAACACTTTACTTAGTACTGGTAAGATAGAAATGGGCCTATAATTACCTACTTCAGTTTTATCCCCTGACTTATAAAGTGGAATTATTTTGCTATGTTTCATTAAATTGGA
Source organism: Achroia grisella (assembly GCF_030625045.1). Classification (NCBI taxonomy): domain Eukaryota; kingdom Metazoa; phylum Arthropoda; class Insecta; order Lepidoptera; family Pyralidae; genus Achroia; species Achroia grisella. Next base: position 174,121 of record NW_026712853.1, read on the forward strand.
AAAAACACCGTCAAAAATACATTTATTGAAGATAGTTACTAAATATGGAGCAATAACATCTATAGCGGTGTTAATAACTTTAACAGGCATGCCCCAATGGTCTTCAGTATTTTTTAAATTTAATTGTTTAAATGTTTCCGTAATTGTAGCAATGTCAATAAATGTCAATTTAAATGTAACCGGACACGAAGCAACATTGTCTGTTAGGGAAAGTACTCTCTGCTCCCAAAATGTTAGGGAATTTACTCTGTATATATATATAGGGAAAAATAAGTGTGGAAGCGTCAGTCACGTACCTGTATGGTTCTGCGGATTTCTTGGGCTTCAGGGTCTCGAAGATATCTTCGCTAGCTTTACAGTTTCACAGTAGGTTTAACACAGTTCTAATTTATATTAATTCACAACACAATGCGCGCGCGCGTCAAGGCCGCTGTACGGTCAGTTCAGTACTGTAGGTAAGGGAGGGGAAGGGAACGCGCGGGAACACAAACTAACGGACTCTAATATAATAATCTGTGCTTACGATGATACAGGGTAGATTTTGAAGCCCCCGCTCTAAACAGCTGTGATGTTTACGGAACAAATTATCAAAATTAAGGGAAAAATTACAAGGTAATGGAGCTATACAATACATTACTCAATAGGGAGGCGTATCAGTTTTGTAAGAGAACGTTTTAAGGAACCAGTAGAGGTTTTGACCTCGACTACTCGAATTACACCGTCTTGACCAAGAAATAACTGTACTATACGTCCGCGGCGCCACTCCAAAGGAGGGAGGTTGTCATCCTTTATCAAAACCAATTCATCAACATTAGGAGGATTCATAGGAGAAGTCCACTTATTACGAGTTTGAAGGGTTGATAGGTACTCTGAATGCCACCGCGACCAAAAATGTTGAGTAATTTGTTGCAATAAGTGAAAGCGTGAAATGCGATGCTGCTTCTCGTCTCTCAATGGGTACTCGGGTAACGCAGTAAGGGGTTGACCAATGAGAAAGTGACCAGGGGTTAACACTTCAAGATCATTGGGATCTTGAGATAAGGAACACAAAGGCCGAGAGTTAAGTACAGGCTCAATTTTTGCAAATACAGTGGTCAATTCTTCAAAGGTAAGGGGATTTTCACCGATTACTCGTTTAAGGTGCGTCTTGGCAGACTTAACGGCTGCTTCAAACAATCCTCCCCAATAAGGACAGGCCGGTGGGTCAAATTCCCAATTTATATTCTTGCGGGCTAGTTGTGAAGCAAGATCATCATGCTTTTGGGACAGGAATGAATCAAGCTCTCTAATATAGTTACTCGCTCCTATATAATTTCGTCCACAATCCGAACGCATAAGGGTAGGTAATCCGCGACGCGCAACAAATCGGGTAAAGGTAGATAGGAAAGATTCAGTCGTAAGGTCGGATACTACTTCTAAATGTACCGCTTTAGTTCACAGGCAAACAAATACACACAGATAACTCTTTACTATTTTCTTATTTCGATAGGATTGTACTTTAGTATAGAAAGAGCCCGCAAAGTCAGTGCCAACACGAGAAAATGGTCTAGCCGAAGTAACCTGGTCCGTGGGTAGATCACCCATAGGGGGTTGAGATACGGATGCTTTAAGGCGGTAACAAGAGAGACAATGAAATATTATGTTTTGAATAGCACGTCGGGCCGCGACGGTTCACCTATACCCATAAGTATATTACAAATATTTAGTTCAAAAATTGTATTAGATTTTAAAAACAATTCATTTTAGGACTTTAATTCACTAACTAAACATTGATTTAATTTCTATAAACTAGATTATTTAAAAAATAAAATAATTATAAATAGAAACATCATATGGTTTAATAAATAAGATATATTAAATAATTTTACGTAAAAACAATACAAAAATAATATTAAATAAAAATTGTTTCAATCTTATTTCATAGAATTCATCAGCTCAAAACGATAGCTTTGATTTACGCACACTAATGTACATTGGTAAACAAAAATGTCTATAAATAGCCAATATGGGTGTTAGAAGGGATTAGTCGGGAGTGACCGTGAGGTGAGCAAGTGTTTAATTAATTATTTTATTAGTGGTTCCTGTCGAGCATCTCGGTAAGTGATTTAATTCTTTTACTTTAAATGAGGCATTCTGAAATTTATTGAGAAGATAATATTTAGGATGTGTTGATCCAGCTAAATTTATAATTGCAAATAATAGGATTATTAAACTCGGTTAGATGTATGTTAAGTCGACTTATGGCCATAATCTAAGCCTTGTTTAAATGTTAGATATTAAAGTTATAATAAGATTGAGAGCCTCTATGGTTTGGTGGTAAGCTGTACGCTGTTTCCTGCAGTCGCGGGTTCGAGTTACATGCGTAGCGCATGTAAATTATTATGCAGACATACATGTGTATAATTTTGTTATTTTCTGTTATTGAGTTATTGTGTGCATGTTAGTATTATAAAATCATTTTCTCTAGGTATTACATATGTTTATTTACTTTTTTATAAATTGTGTGATTTTATTATTTTTATATTATTGTTTTATTTTGTGCATGTTAGTATTATAAAATTATTTTCTTTAGGTTCTACATGTGTTTATTTCCTTTTCTACATATAAATTGTGTGTTTTACTATGTGCTTAAATCCTATGTAATTGTACATCATACAATGGGTAAAATATATATTAGAATAATTGAATCTTTACGTACGTTATAGTCTCTAGAAATTCGTGTATCGGTTTATATTATATTTATTTATTTCTTAAGCATATACGTTATACAGCGTTTGGTACTTTCTTGTTCGATGTTAAGGAATTTCCTCATGTTAAAATCTTCAACGTTTATAGGTAATTTAATATTTACAATAAGAATTCAGATAATAGCAAATTTACTTTAAATAAATAAAAGTAATCTAATGGAGTTATAATAGAACTTTGTTGCACTTGTGTAGCTATTAATAATTCAATTACTTGCCAACGGTAAATATTTCCCTTACTAAATTCATCTATTAATTATTTATTTCAAATATTTTATTACTAACACAGAATAACTAGCTTTGTAGTATTCTTTGTTTGTGATAGTAATGCAAGGTTGCTATTTCAAATAGAGGGATACTGCCTGGTTGGGATTTAGTACTTACCCATACTACAATTATATACATTCTACAAAAGGTGTCGCATGGGGGAGTTCGTGGTTACTGAAGGCTTCACTAGAAGGAGGAAAATATTTGTATCGATGATTGAACTATTGAAGTGACATTTTCCAAGAGTTTTTGATGATATATTATGATCCGTAAATCTCTATGGAGGCTTTAGTAAGGAAGTATAATTTCTGAATTAGTTGTGGAAGTTTTCATCAGGAGGAGAGAGAGGCTCAGATCGATGAATCTATGATGAAGTCACATGTTCCATCATTTGAGGAGAGATGGGTCAAAGCTCGCAATGAAGGTTTTAGACCACGATCCCTGTGGAGATTTCTACAACCAATAGGGACTTCAGTTTAGTTGATAACTATGTGGTTATCTAGGTCTCACACCCTGAACTTTACTATATGTGCGTTATATGTGTGGTGTATCAATATAGAGATATGTTGCTACCTTGGACATATGGTGTTATGTAGGTAAAGATTTAGGACACATATCACATTTATTATATAATACAAATTATTACACTGCACAAATATGTATATAATAGATGAATTAATCCGTAATCAATATTATCTATATTAATCAGCTGAAGCAATAGCAATGCTGTTCAATATGACTCCCTTATAGCTATAGAGACTTATTTTGCTTTCCGTAAATAGTAGAATTGCCTAATTATAATATATAGTTATCATATAACAACAGATATGTAATTGTGAAAATTGTACGCATTGGGGGGTTTATTAGATGAGATCTGGGAGTTTACCAGAAGTAGTGAAGGTGAGTGTTAGTGCATTTTAAAAGGGTCCTTTAAACCTACACCCGTGTCACAAGTCTCGGGCACCACTTGTGGTTCTCTCCCTGAACCATCAGTGGCCAGTATGAGGGCCTAAATCGTCATCATAATTAGTGGGTTTAATAAACGTATACATATAATAATAATAATCTCAGGACAATTCACACACATATAAAAGTATAATTACTAATTAAACTGGTATCTATTAATTCTTATTGGTTATTATTAGAGTATTTCTTCGGTTCTTTATTAATTAAGATATTTATTATTATTTTCCTTGTTCCAGACAATTCAATAAAATAAAAGTTTATTTTAAGGTCCTTGGCCTTAATAACAAATACTAATTACTTTAGTGTTCAACTTACTGTAGTGCTCAACTTAATCATATTAGGACTCTTAGTCCTTTAATTTATATATACATATTATGTATATATGTTTATGTATACATAAATATAATCACTTCTATGGGCTTCGGTCCTCAATCTATATATATTTATGATTATCCATTTTTATGGCTAATCATTTCATCAATTATCTTAGACTTTGGCCTTTACATCTAAGGACTCCGGTCCTGTATCACATCGACTATCCACCTAGTGGATGTTCATACATCACAATAATCCATGTCATAGACCTTTGACATTATTATCTATATTATTCTGATTATTTCACTATGTGATTAATCAAATCCTACTGATATATATTTGGACGTGCAGTCCTTATATAAACTAAACATTATCTTCTAGTTGGTTCATCATGTGGATCATCCAGACATGTCTATTTAGATTTGGGACTTATGGTCCTCGCTTACAATATCTCACTAATATAATGATTACAATGTAAGTAATCTTATTTAAATATAACATATCATAACAGAGCCTAGCTCTGATTAACGAATACATAATCCTTATTTCCTCGAGTATTATCGGTATTAATGAAATTTATAAATTATACATGCTATGTTTGTAATATAGCAATTATCAACATTATATATTGGATTGACCAATATTGTGGTGTTGATGGCATCGGGCTATCATACCACTCTACTATTTATCGTACTGCAATTACGGGTGATCTCCAATGTCACATTATAGGGCTGAAGGGATACTGGGATCCATTAGTAAGTTCTGGCTTTTGAGTGACCTCCTAGTTTCTGTTACGACTCGTATCTTCAGTCTGATCTCCACTGTCGCACTGGGGCCGGGGTGTTCCCAATTAGGTGGGCTCTGTGACTGAGTGATGCTGGGATTTAGTTTCGAGGTCGGCAGTCTCTTTGACGGTCTCTCTATCGCCTCATGGAACTGAAGGGGTCAATATCCATAAGTAAGCTTCTGTGTCGTGAGTGATCCTGAATTCAGTTCGATTTGCCTTTGGCAACTATATCTTTATTTATCTACTTGAAGCATCACAAGCTTGGTGAAGCCACTTGTAATGTTGATTTAATAATATAAACTAAACTTGTTTTGGTGCTGAGAATACTCATCCCATCTCACCTTCAAATGGTGTATATCGCAATCCTACTTTGCATATTCCATATTCAAGGGGGAAGGAACAAGTTAGTTGGTAAGTCTTCCACTTGAGGCTTGGCGTGTGGATGGAGCCAGTCTCCTCTGCCCCTTAGGGGGCCCTCTTAATTATTAAAACCATAATGATTTCACTTTAAATTATTTACTGTATAATTATTATTCATAACATATACTTTGTATCATAATTTGTATTATCGAGATATGTATTTATCTCGTAGTTATTACTCCGTCATATACCAATCAAAGAATCTATAGTTACTACACATACACAACAGGTCCTCCGATACTAGACGATCACATATCATTATTTATATGGCCAAATGATTGAGTGTTCTCGTTTCTGATCTATATATTTAAATAATTATTATATTATCCAATTAATTAGAAGAAGAGAATAAAATATTATCCAAAAAACTTATTAGGGAAAGGGGCGATCGTTACAGCCGATAATATCCAGTATTCACGGGAAAGGATAGCATGTAAGGCATTAGGACCAGCATGAGAATTTTTCGATATGATAATGGGAAATTATTAATTTAACAAGGGGGCCAGACTTAGGTAAAAGTAATGGGTGACGAGCATCGTATGGGAGTTCAGAATTACGTATACGTCCGCCAACTCTGACTAAACCGTTTTCATCTAGGAAACACGACAGCCGTTTTAAAGGGGATTTAATAACATTACCGCATTTTAAGGATTCTATTTCGTTAGAAAATGCATGTAACTGGGTTGCTTTAATAAGCATCAACAAAGAATTACGTCGTTCGTCAACAGAAAGGTAAGGATTAATAACACGTAAATTAACATATTTAACATTATAAATAAAACGCAGAATAAAGCCTAACACTCCGACTAGTTTATTTAAGGAACTATACCGGTCGAGGAGAAACGAGAGATCCATAGCTAGCGTAGGTATTTCAATTAACAAACAGCGAAGGCCAGGTAAAGAATCAATAGGATTGTTTGTCAAGTCTGCACCAATAGGCCAATGATTAGGGAATTCTGTCAACCAGGAAGGAGAGCACCATAGATCATGGTTAAGAAGAGACGATGCGCTAAGACCTCGGGAAGCGCAATCGCTAGGGTTAATAGAACCAGGAACATGATGCCACTCGGAAGGGAAATCGGATGAGATGATTTGAGACACGCGGTTTGCTTCGAATGTTTGAAGCAGGTGAGGAGGAGTCTTTATCCATGCCAGCACAATTTTGCTATCCGTCCAACTATGGATAGCATCCAACACGATTACCTTCTGTAGACAAATGGTAACGTGATGAATTAATTTTGTGAGGAGCACAGCTCCTTGCAATTCCAGCTTGGGAATTGTGAGACGAGTACGGATAGGGGCAATCTTACTCTTAGAAATGAGGAGATGGACGGAGCAATGGCCAGAATAGGATTCAGTCCTAAGGTATACAACAGCTGCATAACCAGCCTCCGAAGCATCACAAAAGCCGTGTAAGGAAATGGAAGTGGCATCCGCAGGCAATATCCGACGAGGAATGCTCAGCTGTTTAATATTCTCCTGGTCTTGTACAAATAATAACCACTCATCAGAAAGGGATTGGTTAAGAGGTTTATCCCAGTTGAGGCCCGACATCCATAGACGTTGTATAAACGCTTTGGCTTTAAATACAACTGGAGATATTCATCCACATGGATCATAAATACGATCGATGAGGGAGAGAACTGTACGCTTGGTTAGGGACTTCTGAGGCTTAAAGGAAAAACTGCATGTAAAGGAATCTGCAGTCGGATTATACTGAATACCAAGTACAGGAATGGTTGGTGGGTTATCTGGGTCATGAAATTCACATGGACTCTGTAGATGTTCGAGGGGTATGTCTTTGAGCAATTCGGGTTCATTACTGATCCATTTTCTCAACTCATAACCACCACAGGCCATTAGGGACTGAAGTTCTGTTTTTAATATTTGAGCTTCACCGAGTGAACTCGCTCCGGTTAGGCAGTCATCAACATAAATATCATTTACCAGAACAGCAGCTGCTCGTGGGTATGATGAGCGCTCACGTTCAGCAAGCTCTAAAAGGGTACGAATGGAAATGTAGGGACTAGACCGTAGGCCGTAAGTATTTGTAGCTAACTCGTACGTAACAAGAAGTGCAGATGGGGATTCACGCCACAAGATTAACTGATACTGACGATCATTGGGGTGCACCCAGGTCATCCGGAACATCATTTTTATGTCTGTCACAAAGACCACAGCATGTCTACGGAAATTAAGAAGGATATGAGTGATATCTCGTTGGAGCTTGGGACCTGTGTGTAAACACTGGTTTAATGAAATACCATTAGAGGTTGGACTACTTCCATTAAAAACAACACGAATTTTAGAGTGGTCGTCGGCCTTAAACACTCCCTGATGGGGAATATAATAATGCTCAAGTAATGATGGATTATAGGAAATGGGAGACATATGGTGAAGATCTATGTACTCACGCATAAATATAATATATTTTTCACGAACCTCTGAGTTGGCATTGAAACGTCTTTCTAAATTTAGGAAACACTGAACCGCTGTAGACTTGGATTCACCAAGCTGGGGACGATCATAGATAAACGGAAGTCGGACCATAAAACGACCGTCACTCTCACGGGCGATTCCATTCTTAAAAATACGTTCGCACTCTAACTCCTCAGGATTGGGATTGAGAACTTGAGGCAGTTCCTCAATTTTCCAAAATTTATCTACGACCTGGGATAGAGAAATGCCAGTCATAGGGGGTTCAAGGTCGGGGAAATTACCAGCAACAGGTCCAGACAACACACAACCAAAAACGGTTGAAAGGCCGGTCAGACCATGAGGAAGAGAAATCGATTTTTCAGGTTGCATAATGTAACCGAACACGTCGGCACCTAACAATACCTCAATAGGCCCTGGTTTATAAAAGGAGGGGTTCGCTACGGAAAGGTGATTAGTACTATTAACGACAGGCCTAGGCAACTCAATCTCAGGATGGGGGCCTGCAATTACATCAACAACCACTGCAGGGTTGTTATCACAGGATACGATCTATGAACTGGTTTAAAGGTAAGGGGAGATAGACCCGCGGGAATATACAGATTGAATGTTGCCAATACCGCGAATAATAATAATAATAAATAATAATAAATTTATTTCATTAACATAGATGTTTTAGAATTTTTTTTTTTTTTTACATATCAACAATCACATATTCTTATTTATATACTTCCTTAAGCCGGGGCTGGGATCTCCTTGTAAGCATAATTAAATACTTGTGATAGGAGATCACGCTCTTCTAGGGTTATTTATTATTATATTAAGAATTTGTTTCTACTGTAAAAGACTGTGTGTGTGTGTGTGTGTGTGTGTGTGTGTATGTAAGTGTGGAAGGGTGTTGGGTGCAAATGTATGTTTATTAAAATATTATAATCATTGTATATATATATTACATTGTGACTACATTCCTCAGGACTACAGTCCAATTGCTCATAGACCATGCTGTCATCCAGAACTGTACAAAATAGCTTCAATTTCGTTATAGTTTTTAGATTTTAGCCATTTTGTTAAAACTTTTTTACAGGTATAAAGATTCATAGGGTAGATGTTAAGAATTTTATTTACAGCGTTATAAATATAAGTCGATTGTTTACCAAACTGTCTTCCAGCATAGGTCGATCTAACGGGTTGTACAGGTGCTACATTGTGCTTCCTTCTTTTGCTTAAAGATTTGGAGTCATAAAAGAGGTTTTTATGTACTCTTAATATTACTTGGATTATGTAAAGTTGCCTGGAAGAAAGAAGATCACACATCTGATAGAGCTTTTCCGTAGGAAATCTATGTTTCTGGAAATACATAACTTTTAATAAGGATCTCTGAGCTCTCTCAAGTTCTAGGAATTTAGTCTTTGCTGCTCCACCCCAGACAGGAATACAATAAGTTAGAATAGATTGAGCTATTGATGTATATATTTGATTTAACAATTCCTTATTTGTTACTAACCTTAATGTTCTAAATAGCCATACGAGTTTATGCATTCTGGACATTACAACATTTATATGGGCATACCAGGACAAACGCTGGTCAATAATTACGCCGAGGTACTTTACGCTTTCTTGTCTTTCAATGACGTCACAAGAGCATATGTTATAACTGTGGCTGTTAGCTGTATGAATTTTAATTTGATATGTAGGAGGCGGTTGTGTATTATTGTATTTAGAAAAGCATATGTAATTAGTTTTGGAGGCGTTCAACGTTAGGAAGTTTGTGTTCAGCCATTTGGCTATTTTGGTTAGTCCAGTTTCGGCAGAGATACGCACAGCATCCCAAGTGGGACCAGAGAATACCACCGCAGTATCATCAGCGTATGAGAAGACCTGTCCTTTCTCAATATCCAGGTTACACAAATTATTTATATATATTAAAAACAATGTAGGTCCTAAGACGCTACCTTGTGGCGTCCCGAAGGTTACATCGGCCTCATCACTAACAAGTTCCCCAACTCTGACTCTCTGCTTACGACCACATAGATAGTCCTTTAAAAGTTTTAAGGGATGTCCTCGAATACCTATATTCTCGAGTCTCTGTACCAGGGTGCACACAGAAATTGTATCAAAAGCTTTTTTTAAGTCAAGAAAAACTGTTATACATTTTTGGTTTTTATCTACGTTTTTAGTAATTTCAGATGTTAGGGAAATAGTAGCGTCTTCAGTCGAAATGCCCTGTCGGAAGCCGAATTGAGATTTTGAAAAAATATTAAATTTGTTTAGATAATTTATATTCTCGGCCAGAATTCGTCCAATATTAGAAAAATATCCATTAACAAAGTCAACAGATTCCTTAGGGGTTGGTCTACAATGCAATAGTTCATAACTGTTATTTTTTATTTTATTTCTGTGAGTTATGTCATTTATACACTTCCATAGCATTTTAGAATTCTTTTTATTTTTTAGCAATTGATCTCTTTCGAATTTATATTTAAGTTTTTTAATCAGATTATTACAATAATTTCGGTACCTTCTGTATGTAATTTTTAGTATTTCATTTTCTGGATTCCTTTTTAGCTTTTTTTGCATATTATTTCTATTTCTAATACAACGCAAAATACCTGGCGTTATCCATGGTTTAATTGTACGATATTTACATGATATAAATTTTGTTATTGTGTTGTCAGATATACTTTTTCTTAATATTTCTATTAATTGATCAGTCAGTAAGTTAGGGTTATTATTCAATAGTAAATCCGATAAAGTATTAGTTTTTAAATCTTGTACTGCTTTCTCGAAATCAGTAACAGTCCTCGTCTTTATACATTTACGGACGTTATTTTTGTTACGTAAAATTAATAATATCATGCAGTGGTCAGTGATAGTAGTATTAAAAACATTTATCTGTGCTGAGTTTGTACCACTATCAAGTTTCAAAATGAAGTGATCGAGACAATTACTATCCCTTGTTGGCAGTACATGACCCGGTAGCATGCCATGTGTTGCCAACATATTTAGGTATTGTAACCTATTGCTGCAATCATAAGTAGAGGTATCACTTTTCTCACCGTATCTTAAAGGTATCTAAATTTATATCACCAGTCAAAATTACATTCTTATAAGATTCCAAATTGTTTAAATGATTATCCAGTGTGTATATAAAATCGTCTGCGTTGTTATTAGAAGGAGAGCGATAGATACCCAGTAATAGGTCCTGAATTTGATGATAAGGGGACATTCAATTATTTGACAAAAGATACAATGTATATTTCTAAATCTTCTAAGAATAAAATAGCCACTTTAGTGGCTTATAATATTGACTTCATGAACAGTTTACATGGTAAACTTCAATATAAAAATTGTGACATAACAAATAATTCTATTAATTTTTGTTTAAATAGTGATATAAGTAATTTGACTGCAGATTTAAACTGCTAACAAAGACAAAGGGAAAGCAATTAGAATTGGTAATTGTTCATCAGAACATACAAAGTTTTCCCGGCAGTGAGTTAATTATACAATTATTTTTGGAAAAATACAATATTGACATTATCTGTTTCACTGAACATTGGCTTAAAGAAAGCAATATGATGTTCAGTTTAAATAATTATAATGTTGTCAGCTGCTTCAATAGAAAGTCAGTTAACAGAGGTGGGTCTATGATAATTGCAAGAAATAATATTAAAGTAAAGGAACGTGCTGACATTGTTAGACTTTCTATTGAGTGTTGTACAGAAATCTCATGTATAGAACTAGATAATTATATACTTATATGTGTTTATAGGCCTCCTAATAGTGATTATAATGTATTTGAAGAGGTGATGGAGGATATATTAAAAAAAGTATTTAATAGCAGTAAAAAAATCATTGTGTGTGGTGATTTTAACGTTGATATTCTTTGTAACACACCCACATGTACAAAAATTATTAGTTTATTTCAGTCTTTTAATTTGAGTAATGTCTTTCAAGACATTACTCAAATTAAAAGACTGAAGAAGGAGTTCCTGAAGGAACCCACTCGTGTAACCGCTACGACTGCTACTTGTCTTGACAATGTTTTTTGTAACTGTGAGTATATTGAAAAATTAATAATAAATAAACTTCCTTCAGATCACTGTGGTCAAGTTGTTAAGTTTAGTAATCAGACTAAAAAAAATACCAATAATAAAAGATCAAAAAGACAAATAAATGCTTACAATATTAATAAATACAAAAGCACGGTTAAATATAAATTAGACTTAGAGTTACAATCTGTCAGTCTTAATAATCCTGATATTCTTTACACCAAGTTAATTAGTCTTTTGTCAAAGGAATACCAGAATATTTTCAAGAACAGAGAATATTGTGTTAAATCTAAATTTACAGAATGGGCAACAGTAGGAATACTTAAAAGTAGAAACATTTTATTTGATTTATATGATCAAAAAAAATATAGATTTGATGACAAATTTACGACTTATGTGAGAAATTACTCTAAAATTTTCAAACAAGTTTGTATTGCCGCCAAATCTAATTTTATAAATAAACAAATTAATCAGTCCTCTGACAAAATTAAGACCATCTGGGGAATTATAAACAAAGAAACTGGACGGTCTGAAAAAGCCTGCAATCAATTCTCATTAAATTATGACAATAAGTTAATAACAGCAACAAAAGATATAGTTCATATTTTCCAAGATTTTTTTGCTAATATTCCGATTGATATTACATCTTCTCTAGACTCATCTCCAATTCGAGCAAAAACATTACTAGAGGCTAATGTCAGCCCTTGCTCTTTAACATTTAAATTTTCACATGTCAGCCCTTTTCATGTCATAAAAATATTCAAACAGTTAAATTTAAAAAATACGGAAGATCTCTGGGACATGTCAGTTAAAGTAGTTATTTATTTTTTATTTATTTAAACTCTTTATTGCACCAGACAAAGAAAACACACAAAATGATATAATACATAAACTGATACAAAAGGCGGTCTTATCGCTAAGCAATCTCTTCCAGACTACCAGTAGAGAAAGTAACATTAAGATAAGAAAATAGTAGGTGGTGCACGTAATGAACATAAATATACATTTGTACATAAATATATCTATTAATATATATAATAAAATATAAACATACGTAAACATACATATACTTAATAATGCACATATCTTCAGAAAATATGAAGGGAACTATGAGAAAGAGGACAATATGAACTTAAAGGGAAAGAAAGTGGGATTTGACAGAGACTTTGAAACTAGCAAGTGACTGAATGCTCCGAATGCAAGGTCCCCCTTGTGTTCCATAACCTGACAGCCTGGACAGAAAAGGATTTAGAATAGAAGGAAGTGGAATGAGAAGGATATCTGAGAAGGAGGTTGTTAACATTACGCGACGGATAGCTACTGTTCTCACTGAGAAATGTGAAACTGTCTTTTAGATAATCAGGAGTGTGGGGGTTAAAGAGAATGCTGTAAAGGAGTGAAAGGATGTGTAAGTTGCGACGAAGACGGATAGGGAGCCACTTGAGTTGAGTACGATAATGGGAAATATGATCATATTTGCGCAGACCAAATATGAAACGTATACATAAATTTTGAAGTCGCTCAAGTTTATTTAGTTGCTCTTCAGTGAGATCTAAATAGCAGGAGTCTGCGTAATCGAGGATAGGAAGAAGTAAGGAGTGAGCAAGTGCAATTTTGGTTTCAAAAGGGAGAAAGTTACGCAATCTGTTTAAGCTACCTGCTGCCGCAAACATTTTATTGCTGACCTCGGAGATTTGATGAGACCAAGACAAAGTACAGTCAAAAACAACGCCAAGATTTCTTACAGATTTCTTGTATTCAATAAGGACCCCATCAAAGACTACAGGTGGAAGGTCATTCCAAGATATTTGCGAAATATATCTGGAGCTACCTATAATGATGGCATGTGTCTTCGAGGGGTTCACAACAAGGCCGTAAGACTTACTCCAGGCAGATATACGGGCAAGATCATCATTAATTGTGGAAATGGCTTGAGAAATATCTACCAAGGTAGCCTGAGTGTAGATTTGGAGATCGTCTGCATAAAGATGGTAGGAAGATTGAAGTGTAGAAGTGATAGAGCCAATAAACAAAGCGAATAATAGAGGAGATAAGACACCACCCTGAGGCACGCCAGCTGACGTAAGGCACCAAGTAGACAAAGCGTCATCTATGCGAATACGCTGCCGACGCCCCAACAGGTAACTACGAAACCATTCAATTGCCGTTGGAGATATGTTGAGAGAGGACAACAAACCTAATAGGATATCAAAATCCACAGTATTAAAAGCGTTACTGAAATCAAGTAATGTGAGAACAGTAAGCTGAGAGTTCTCCATAGCAAGACGAATGTCGTCAGATATTTTCATAAGAGCGGTAGTCGTACTATGACCAGGGCGGAAACCAGATTGTAAAGGATTTAAAAGGTTATGTCTGGTTAGGAATGAATTAAGCTTTTGTTGGACTAAACGTTCAAAGGCTTTGGATAGGAAAGGAGAATGGAAATAGGACGATAATCTGCGAATGAGGTAGGAATGTTCTTTTTGGGTAGGGGAATAATGTAAGCATCTTTCCATTTGGAAGGAAAGACGCCGGAGGATAGAGATCTATTAAAAATAAAAGTAATGGAGGGCAAAATGATATCAAGAATAGGAATGATCATATTACGACTAACGCTATCAGTTCCCACGGCATTCGAAGAAATTGAAAGCAAGCTCTTCTCAACATCACAATCGGTCAATTTATCAAAGAAAAAAGGAGAACAGTCAGGGGTAGAAAAAGATGAAAGAGTACGTAAGGTATTTATTTTTCCAGTGATATCTATAGTAGGACAAGAACAAAAATGTTGATTGAGACATTCTATATCAATAGCAACAGGATTATCATGATGTTTTTTACCAACCCCTAGTGACTTAAGAAATTTCAGACTTTAGCTGGATCTCCATTTTCAACGGATTTATGAATGTGGCGTCTTTGAGCTTCTCTACACATCCTATTGCAGAGATTCCTGGCGTTGATGTAATCATTTCGAAATCTGTCGGGGTTCGACTTGAACTTTGTCTTGGCCCTATTCTTCCTCAGTATTACAGTCTTAATCTCATCTGTGAGCCAGGGTGCAGGCAAATGCCTAACTCTAACAGGGCGGATAGGGGCATGTCTATCGTAAAGATCTACAATCAGTTTATTGAATAGATCAACTTGTTCGTTAACGTTAGGTAAAGTGCTGATAGTTGACCAATCACAATTTGAAGCGTCTTTGCGTAAACAATCCATGTCCATAGAACCAAAACTGCGCTGCATAAGGATTTTGTGTTTCATTTTAGGTGGGCGAATTTTATAGGAAAGGTAAATGAGGTTATGAAAGGAGAAACCATCTGCAGGGAATTGACCAAAATGGGCAACATGGTCAGGAGATGAAACGAGGATTAAATCGAGCAAGGAAGGATTGCAACTAGGGAAGAAATGGGTAGCGCTAAGAGGTAGGATATTTAGGTTGCAGGCGTTAACTACAGACTGAAGACGATTTGCCCGGTAGTCATTTTTTAAGAGGCAGGTGTTAAAGTCACCCATAATAATGGTATGACTATAGGAAGGAATCAGGTTCTCTAGGAGCTGTTCAAATATGGAAAAATAGTCAACCGAAGGTGATGGGCTGTAAAACACTCCTAGGAGAATTTTGGAATGGGAAAGCGTGACTTCGATAAAAAGGTGCTCAGGTTCATAGGAAGGGTTAGTGCTGACGGAGGAGTTAATTAAAACGAAAGGGATATCGGAGCGCATTATATATGGCAACACCACCGCCTCCCCTGCCAGTGCGATCACATCTAATTAGACGGAAACCGGGTAAAGAGTATGAGATGGAAGAAAGACAGGGCTTCAGCCATGACTCTGAAATGAAGATGGCGTGAAGATTATTAACTTTAAATGTCGCTAGCATTTCAGGAAAATGTGCTGGTATACTTTGTGCGTTAATATGAACGGCATTAAAGTTCTTAGGTAGTTCTGAAAAGGTATTATTTAATATTTCATCTAAAGGAAGAGATGCGCTATGAAAACTGTCATCGCTGTTAAGAGACGAAGCAGAATTAAATGAGTCATCAGTATCACTATTCATAGGCGTATGTGCACAAAATTAATATATAAATATAATACAAAATATGTATATAAAAACAACAATAATAATATACAAAAATTACAAAAATATTTTATCTATGTATCTACCTGCAAGTAGTAGGTGTTAAAATTAAATAAATTATATCTTTTACAACAAAAACGAAAACAAAAACAAATATAAACACTCAGATTGAATTAAGGTGGCAATATTAAAGACTATGGCTGTATGAATATAATGCCAAAAAGTAAAAAATTTGCCATTTTGGCCAAAATTACCATAAATACGTATTACATTGTCAGATCTGTCAAATGTCAAGTCAGTCACTGTCATAAATGCCAAATGTCATCAAAGTGAAAATAATTAATTATATTTGTTTTTAATGTGGGTTGGTAATTGTATAAAAGTATTTTTTAAAAAAACAAATGAAAAACAAATGTTATATAGTGTGCTACCTACGAAATTTACCTACCCACAGAATTTTGAGAATAAGAAAGACCACACGTGAATAATACTGCCACCACAACCACTTATTCAGCTAGTTCGTAGTTAGTTCATTCATAGATATTGTTGCTCCTTATCTAGCTACTATTTTCAATAAATGTGTTGATAATGGCGTGTTTCCTCAATTAATGAAATTTAGCAAATTAATTCCACTCTTTAAATCTGGAGATAGATTTGAGCTAGGCAACTATAGACCAATTTCTATTTTGCCAGTTCTAAGTAAAGTATTTGAAAAGATTATGTTTAACCAAATGTTAAAATACTTCAGGGATAACGGACTGCTTCACAGTCAGCAATATGGTTTCATTGCCGGCAAGTCTACTACTGATGCAGGTGTAGCGCTTATTACACATATATTCGAATCATGGGAAAAATCACAGGATGCTCTCGGCGTTTTTTGTGACTTGTCGAAGGCGTTTGATTGCGTAGATCATGAAACACTTTTGTACAAGCTCAAACATTATGGTATTAGAGATAATGACCTAAGTCTAATGAAAACTTATCTAGAGGATAGGGTGCAAACTGTAGATATTGATGGTGTAAAGTCTAAGGGAACTAATATAAAAATGGGCGTTCCTCAAGGTTCAATATTAGGCCCATTTCTCTTTTTAATTTATATAAATGACCTTCCCTACATGGTAGAGAAAGTTGCAGATATAGTGTTATTTGCGGATGATACTTCGTTAGTGTTTAAAATTGGTCGCCAATGTAATCAATTAGACGATGTAAATTATGCTATCTCTGCTATACTAAATTGGTTCACATGTAATAATCTATTATTGAACTCCAACAAAACTAAGTGCATTAAATTCACGCTGCCTAATGTAAAACAAGTAAATACACAGCTATTGCTTAATGATGAAATAGTAAATTTTGTTAATGATACAGTTTTTTTAGGAATAACAGTGGACTCGAAGTTACAATGGGGGCCCCATATTTCAAAATTAGCCAGTAGACTTAGTTCTGCTGCTTATGCAATTAGAAGGATAAGGCAATTAACAGACGTGGCTACGGCAAAACTTGTATATTTTAGTTATTTCCATAGCATTATGTCATATGGCATACTGCTATGGGGTAAAGCTGCCGATATAAATACTATATTTATTTTACAAAAGAGAGCTACATGTTCTATTTATGGTATGGGTTTTAGAGAGTCATTACGTCGATGCTTTAAACAATCAAATATCCTCACCGTTGCCTCACAGCACATTTATGAAAATATTATATATACATGGAAAAACTTAGCTAGTTTCAAGAAACTTAAAGACTTTACAAGTAGAAACTTACGCAATAAAAATAAGCTAATAATTTAATTACCTAAATGCCGTCTACACAAAGTTAGTAATTCATTTTATGGTAATTGCGTAAGATTCTATAATAAACTGCCAGAGTCTACGCTAAATCTTACAGAGAGGCAATTCAAATCTTATATTAAACAAATGTTATGTAAAAAAGCCTATTATAAGATAGATGATAGCAATATATAGCAAGAATAAGTTTATTTGCGGACAACGTTATAATTTTAATTTTCATACTGCTTTCTTGATATATGATAGCGTAGCGGCTTTTTTGTATTGATTGCCGCATGCATCCTTATGTAAAGTGCGAATACTGTAACTACCATATAGTAATTTTTGTAGCTGTGACGTGGTCGTGTGGAATGAGTAGTCATGCTCACTAAAATGTCCAGACATGTGGCGGCGTGGTGGGCCGGGTCAATGGGCTCCCTAAAATATGGTCGAGCGCAGTGATGGCTGGCTCATCCGTCATACTCGTGAACGAGTGCTGCTTGTAGGGACTGGTCTGCTCTTATCACTACGACTGATTAAATCTTATTGCATGATTATATTTGACCCAAAAATTTGTGCTTGTTGGTAGTTTGTATTCACACGTTTCGACTTGTAAATGTAAACTTACAAGGATTATTTAAAAGAGCAACACACAAGTTTCTTGCTCGTTCTTCTTGTGATGAGACAGCTTTCCGAACGAGTGGTAGATAAAAAACAAATTGTTATGACTATTCAAAAGTGCTTAAATTAAGTTTATTTGAATAAATGATTTTCTATTCTATTCTATTTTATTCTATTCTATTCTATTCAATCTCTCAACAGCTAAGTCGGTAGTAAGCAGACAACCTTGTGCGCCTGTATCACATAACGCACGGGCCTCTATAAAATAACCATAAGCCGATTTGACATGAATAATGGCGGTAGGTAGGAGGACTAGGAATTGGAGGGAATAGACATATGTGGTGAGAAAGCAGGGGGGGATACAGGGCCTAGTTATTGGGACGAGTTCCGTCTATGGTTGGTATGCATAGAACGGTCGGGGAGGTCACCTGATTTATGATATGTTTTATCTCGGGAAGTGACCGCGGGGGGAGGGGACGTATGACGATAATCTTGTCGTGAGTATGTAGGAGAAGCTCGACGTGCAGGTGGTGACGAATCACAACAGGGAGTACGGCGGTTATAAGGGGGACGGCCCCCGCCCGTGCGGAGGTGATGTACGCGGTGTACTATGCACAACAGCATTGCGATAATTTGTATTATTACGATTCTGATGGTTAGGATAAACAGGATCTCGAGAATTGTTAAAACACAGTAAGGTGTGATGGGAGGACCGAGCACAGACAGCACACCTGTAATCACGTGGGCAATTGGCTATCGAATGTTTATCTAAACATCGATAGCACAGGTCAGACGATTTAATAAAATAAGATCGGTCACGTGGGTTCATATCACGAAATTGGGGACATTCACGTAAATAATGGGAATTACTATTACACACATATGGCACTTCTTATTGGAAACTGGTACCTG